>NC_092239.1:19043890-19111390 GCF_036320965.1 Panulirus ornatus
GGGTGTCTCTCTGCGGTAACTGGTGGTTTAGATTAGGATCAGGAATGACAAATGGGTGAATGCCAGGAGGCCTGACTTGAGGCACGGCACTTGGTGCCTTCACTCCTTGTTTGTGACATGACGTGAGTAGTGTGTCAAGGAGGTCCAGACACGCTACCCCCAGGCAGTAAGTGTGAGTGACACCCACACTCTCCTCACACACCCTCCCCATGCCTGATCCTACCTCCCCCCCCCCCTCTCTCTCTCTCTCTCTCTCTCTCTCTCTCTCTCTCTCTCTCTCTCTCTCTCTCTCTCTCTCTCTCTCTCCCTCTCCCTCTCCTCTCTCTCTCTCTCTCTCTCCCTCTCCTCTCTCTCTCTCTCTCCCTCCCTCTCCTCTCCTCTCCTCTCTCTCTCTCTCTCTCTCTCTCTCTCTCTCTCTCTCTCTCTCTCTCTCTCTCTCTCTCTCTCTCTCTCTCTCTCTCTTGTCCTTCTCTTTCCTTTACAACAATACCCCGTCCTTCTCCCTACATGACCCTCCCCCTTGCCTTACACAGGCCCTACCTTTCCCGACATACCCTACTCCTCCCCTGACTCACATCCTTCCCCTCCTTCATGTAGCCCTTAATTCCACACATCCTTCTGAAGTAGGATTTTTTTTTTTCTTTTACATTTTCACTTTTCTTTAAGTCATGTGTCCGATTAGCAGACGAGAAGGACAGGAGAACATACAACTTTACCTCACCTGCCCAACACCTCCTTCAGCATGCCAGCCTCACCTCTCGCCTTTTCTTTTAACCATGAGGTGTTCAGTCATGGGCAAGTTCTCACTGGGGTCATTTCTTTTAAAGTAAAAACTCGAGAGAAATAGATAAGACAGAAGAAAATGATATGGATAATCATAAGAGTCTTTTGCATGTGGAAAACCTGCCATAGTTGGCACTAAAGATATGAGGAGGTAAAGAGTATTAAAATTTAGCCATTGTAGCGACGGAAACAGGCGGGACAGGAAACAGTCATTTGACTTGCAGACATGTTGAGCGTTACGTGGTCTACATAATGGCGAAGGCAGAGGCAGCCAACAAGTTCTTAGTCGCAGAAGAAGGAAAGAGAACCCTTCAGTGCGGGGTTGGCTTCGGAGGTGAGTCGTGTTGAGGTTAGATCAGGGGAGTTGTCGGATGGCCTTGAATTCGACCCACGTCGAGGTTGTACGTACACACATAACCTCCCCGGGTGTGGGAACAGTACTCCATGTGGGAACAGTACTCCATGTGGGAACAGTACTCCATACGTGGACGAATCAGACCTTTGTGTGATCAGAGCAGCTGTTCAGATACGACGGCTTTTCGACACTTAAACATAGTAGTCAGATTCTAAGAGGAAGGCGTAATTATATGTGTCGTGTAGGATTTGAAAGATAGATTTGAGTTTTCGGTGATCGAGTATGTACATCAAGGTGAATGATGAAATAATCGAGCCACCACTGGAAAAATTTGTGAGAAGTTTTAGAAAAAAAAGAAGATGGGAGAAAGTTAGGTTTAAAGGCATTGAATAACTAGGTCACGTCTGACCCACTGGGAAATCCTGTCCAGATCTTAGGTCTGTAAAAATAGTTTTGACGAGCGAGATGTGGGTCGACTTAGGGAAGTTGTAGACATTTTTTTTCCAACTGGCGAAATGGACAAAAGAAAAGGCCAGTAGGACACCAGTATTGTTAGAGGACTAGGGAAGGGTTGATCCATCACCAGGAACGGAAATAGACAGACCTCCTCACGGGCCGCTAGATTTGAGGGAGTGGAAATGTGAAGGAAAACCAGAAGGAAGGAAGGTTGGAGATCAGGCTACGAGGCCACACTATGGCAAAATCCCCCGAGTGGTCAAGGGCGACAACAAATGATTACCTTCAGTGTCTTAAGGAGGATGACCAGACACTGATAAGGACAGGACATAACCTGTGGATCTCTCCTCACGAAAACCATACAGTCACACTGGAATTACATTAGTGGGTGTTGAGGAGAGATCTAAGCAGATTAGAGATAGTGGAAGTCAGAGCAAAAGGACGATAGATGGGAGAATTAGAACGGTCACCCTTCTGTGGTATAATGTACCTGTTGTATAACAGGTGGTAGAATGGCTTGTTGTATAACAGGCAAAGAGTCACAAGGAGAAGGTGGGTGCCATGTGGCCCATACACGTCTGCTTGGTGTCCAAATTTTTTTCTCTCTGTCTTTAAGACTGCTGGGAAAGACTCCAGGAGGAGTCACTAGAGGAAAGAGAGCCAAAACGATTTTTTTTTTCCCTTTTTTTGGGGGGGTTAAGAGAGAGAGAGCCATAGTGTGGTCGGAAAGGAAGAGTGAAGGAAAGGCATAACGACCATAGTTGTTTGAGAACCTTCTGGCCACAGACCAGGAAGGCTTATCGCTCTGGATGGCACAAGATGAAGGGTTATCACCTTACCCTTAGATGAAGGAGCGCTTCACCTCACGACGACACAAGACACTTGAAACGATTTTGAATCAAGTTGAATCAGTCGAAGCAAGGACCCCGACACCCCCCCCCCACATTTTTTTTTGTGGTTGGGGCAGATGCGTTATGACCCACGTCTTAATGTCCCCAGAACGAGAATGGTTGAACCATGGACTGCAAGAACAGAGAGCCACAGGGGAAGACGGGATATGATGCCTCCATATTACCAGAACTCTAACCTCTGGTGTACGCTCGCCAGAACCAGAAATATTGCCCTAGACGTATTAATCTCCGCGAGGAAACAAGAAAATACGGAGGCCAGTCCACTCAGTGCTGTTCACACGCCGTGCCTGGCGTTGAGAGGGGAGCAGTTTCAGGCGGAAGTGAGGTAAATGTATATCTACAAGGGCGTGGTCAGACCAGGCAGTAGGGGACGACCTTGTGTAGGTGTAGCGTGAGGGATATGAGGTGTAGAACTAGTCCAGTGGTGGGGTAGTGGTGGTGACGGTGTGGAACATGGGTAGTGGTGGTGAAGGTGTGGAACATGGGTAGTGGTGGTGACGGTGTGGAACATGGGTAGTGGTGTTGACGGTGTGGAACATGGGTAGAGGTGGTGACGGTGTGGAACATGGGTAGTGGTGGTGACGGAGTGGAACATGGGTAGTGGTGGTGACGGTGTGGAGTATGGGTAGTGGTGGTGGCGGTGTGGAGTATGGGTAGTGGTGGGTGAGGATTCTCCTGCGTCACATCACCCGCACGTATCATACTCCACATTGTTCGTCACATCACACATCACTTTTGGGACATGTGTCTGGTATAATTCCCCTCAGCCCTTCCACTGCCTCTCCCACCCCTCCACTCCCTCTCTCCCTTCCCTTACCTCCCTAAGTCCCTCCCTGTACCTCACATACCATCGCTCACGTGGCTTCTCAGTATCTCTCACACCCCTTGCACTCTGTATACGTCCTTCCTAGTACTATATATGTGTCACCATCACGTTACATACCTGCCTCTCCTAACCATCACAGGTACCCCCTTCTCTCCCCTTCCATCACAGGTACACCCTTCTCTCCCTTCCCATCACAGGTACCCCCTTCTCTCCCCTTCCATCACAGGTACACCCTTCTCTCCCTTCCCATCACAGGTACCCTCCTTCTTTTCCATCCTATGTTTTTCCTTCTCTCACTTGACCTTTTCCTTCCTTTCCAAATCACAGGAGGTCTCCCGTGTCGCAGGCCTTGACCCAGGTGTGTGTGTGTGTGTGTGTGTGTGTGTGTGTGTGTGTGTGTGTGTGTGTGTGTGTGTGTGTGTGTGCGTTCTTTAGTCGCTTTGGAAATGTCGTATCCAAACTCGATTGCCGAGTGATATTTGGATGCCGAAGACAAACCTTTCAATATTGAAAGGAATCTGATGATTCCTAACGTTAGCTGCCGCATATATATATATATATATATATATATATATATATATATATATATATATATATATATATATATATATATATATATATCTGATGCTCTGTACATGCCTTCACCCTCTCAATCAATACCCTCCCATATAATTTACCAGGAATACTCAACAAACTTATACCTCTGTAATTTGAGCACTCACTCTTATCCCCTTTGCCTTTGTACAATGGCACTATGCACGCATTCCGCCAATCCTCAGGCACCTCACCATGAGTCATACATACGTTAAATAACCTTACCAACCAGTCAACAATACAGTCACCCCCTTTTTTAATAAATTCCACTGCAATACCATCCAAACCTGCTGCCTTGCCGGCTTTCATCTTCCGCAAAGCTTTCACTACCTCTTCTCTGTTTACCAAATCATTTTCCCTAACCCTCTCACTTTGCACACCACCTCGACCAAAACACCCTATATCTGCCACTCTATCATCAAACACATTCAACAAACCTTCAAAATACTCACTCCATCTCCTTCTCACATCACCACTACTTGTTATCACCTCCCCATTTGCGCCCTTCACTGAAGTTCCCATTTGCTCCCTTGTCTTACGCACTTTATTTACCTCCTTCCAGAACATCTTTTTATTCTCCCTAAAATTTAATGATACTCTCTCACCCCAACTCTCATTTGCCCTTTTTTTCACCTCTTGCACCTTTCTCTTGACCTCCTGTCTCTTTCTTTTATACATCTCCCACTCAATTGCATTTTTTCCCTGCAAAAATCGTCCAAATGCCTCTCTCTTCTCTTTCAGATTGGGGAAGAGCAGTGTGGTTTCAGAAGTGGTAGAGGATGTGTGGATCAGGTGTTTGCTTTGAAGAATGTATGTGAGAAATACTTAGAAAAGCAAATGGATTTGTATGTAGCATTTATGGATCTGGAGAAGGCATATGATAGAGTTGATAGAGATGCTCTGTGGAAGGTATTAAGAATATATGGTGTGGGAGGAAAGTTGTTAGAAGCAGTGAAAAGTTTTTATCGAGGATGTAAGGCATGTGTACGTGTAGGAAGAGAGGAAAGTGATTGGTTCTCAGTGAATGTAGGTTTGCGGCAGGGGTGTGTGATGTCTCCATGGTTGTTTAATTTGTTTATGGATGGGGTTGTTAGGGAGGTAAATGCAAGAGTTTTGGAAAGAGGGGCAAGTATGAAGTCTGTTGGGGATGAGAGAGCTTGGGAAGTGAGTCAGTTGTTGTTCGCTGATGATACAGCGCTGGTGGCTGATTCATGTGAGAAACTGCAGAAGCTGGTGACTGAGTTTGGTAAAGTGTGTGGAAGAAGAAAGTTAAGAGTAAATGTGAATAAGAGCAAGGTTATTAGGTACAGTAGGGTTGAGGGTCAAGTCAATTGGGAGGTGAGTTTGAATGGAGAAAAACTGGAGGAAGTGAAGTGTTTTAGATATCTGGGAGTGGATCTGGCAGCGGATGGAACCATGGAAGCGGAAGTGGATCATAGGGTGGGGGAGGGGGCGAAAATTCTGGGGGCCTTGAAGAATGTGTGGAAGTCGAGAACATTATCTCGGAAAGCAAAAATGGGTATGTTTGAAGGAGTAGTGGTTCCAACAATGTTGTATGGTTGCGAGGCGTGGGCTATGGATAGAGTTGTGCGCTGGAGGATGGATGTGCTGGAAATGAGATGTTTGAGGACAATGTGTGGTGTGAGGTGGTTTGATCGAGTGAGTAACGTAAGGGTAAGAGAGATGTGTGGAAATAAAAAGAGCGTGGTTGAGAGAGCAGAAGAGGGTGTTTTGAAGTGGTTTGGGCACATGGAGAGGATGAGTGAGGAAAGATTGACCAAGAGGATATATGTGTCGGAGGTGGAGGGAACAAGGAGAAGAGGGAGACCAAATTGGAGGTGGAAAGATGGAGTGAAAAAGATTTTGTGTGATCGGGGCCTGAACATGCAGGAGGGTGAAAGGAGGGCAAGGAATAGAGTGAATTGGAGCGATGTGGTATACCGGGGTTGACGTGCTGTCAGTGGATTGAATCAAGGCATGTGATGCGTCTGGGGTAAGCTATGGAAAGCTGTGTAGGTATGTATATTTGCGTGTGTGGACGTATGTATATACATGTGTATGGGGGGGGTTGGGCCATTTCTTTCGTCTGTTTCCTTGCGCTACCTCGCAAACGCGGGAGACAGCGACAAAGTATAATAAAGAAAATAAAAAAATAAATATATATATATATATATATATATGGGAGCGGGGGGCTGGAAATCCTCCCCTCTCATTTTTTTTTTTTTCCAAAAGAAGGAACAGAGGGGGCCAGGTGAGGATATTCCAAAAAAGGCCCAGTCCTCTGTTCTTAACGCTACCTCGCTAACGCGGGAAATGGCGAATAGTTTAAAAGAAAAGAAAATATATGTATATATATATATATATATATATATATATATATATATATATATATATATATATATATATATATATATATTCGCCCTTTCCCGCGTTAGCGAAGTAGCTATAAGAACAGGGGACTGAGCCCTAGAGGGAATATCCTCATTTGGCCCCCTTCTCTGTTCCTGCTTTTAGAAAATTGAAAACGAGAGGTGGAGGATTTCCAGCCCCCCGCTCCCTCCCCTTTTAGTCGCCTTCTACGACACGCAGGGTGACGCGAGGTAGCGCTGGGAAAAGACAACAAAGGCTACATTCGTTCACATTCAGTCTCTAGCTGTCATATATATATATATATATATATATATATATATATATATATATATATATATATATATATATATATATATATATATATATGCGAACAAAGTGCATATGAACGCGCACCTTCATAAAACATACAAACCTCCAACAGCCAGGATCGAACCCGAGACCCCTGTGCCACAGGCAGGGAGCTTTACCGCTAGGCTATGATCGCTCCTGGTGGCTGTTGAAGGTTTGTATGTTCTATGAAGCTGCGCGTTCATATGCACTTTGTTCGTATTCATATACCTCCGCGTTGTACAGTCAGGTTCGGTAAAATGCTATCTGCTGGCTGTGTGAGCCAGATGGGAAATGACCGGTGTAGACCCCGTTGCTCGCCAACGTGAGACGAAGGGTATTCGAGTACATAGTATTCGAATAGTTAATTCCCTATTAGGGGTGATCATAGCCTAGCAGTAGCGCTCCCGCCTGTTGCACAGGCGTCCCGGGTTCGATCCTGGCTGTTGGAAATTTGTATGATATATATATATATATATATATATATATATATATATATATATATATATATATATATATATATATAATGTTTGGCATGATGGCCGTCTTTACGGCTGCTGATAAGAGCGACGACATATTGTTAGTTCAAGTGTTGGTCACGGTAGTTTGAAGTGTCTTTTGTTTTGACGTCATATCTGTCGCGTCAACATTGGCCCGACATTATTGACCTCGTATGTTAGTGATGAGATCAGTTTTTTTTTTTACCCGACCCAATTTTCATAGTTGACCCCATTTTTTATGTGGATGGCTTTGTATATTGACGACATCCCATTCATTGACCTTATAGGTGATTTTGAACGTCATTTTCCTCCCCCTTTTTTTGCCTACTTTGTCGTTCTTATTGTCTTTGTCATTACCGCTATCACTATCGCTGTCACATAACAGTGAACATTTACTTCGTCACAAGAAGTTCTGTTTTCCTGAACTTCATCCCGGGAGGTAGAGGGAAGCTGAGCCTCGCATGTCACCGCTGGTGATCCAGGCTGGTGTCATCTGGTGGCTTACTGACGCGTGTGGAGGTGATGCCTTCCAGTCTTGTGATGGATTGTGTATCACAGTTAGCGGGCGACATTACCCGTGAGGGAACTTGTCTGACAACTCTCACTCGCTAAAGAACTCTCACTTGCCAGAAAACTCTCACTTGCTAAAGAACTCTCACTTGCCAGAAAACTCTCACTTGCCAGAGAACTCTCACTTGCTAAAGAACTCTCACTTGCCAGAGAACTCTCACTTGCTAAAGAACTCTCACTTGCCAGACAACTCTCACTTGCCAGAAAACTCTCACTTGCCAGAGAACTCTCACTTGCTAAAGAACTCTCACTTGCCAGAGAACTCTCACTTGCTAAAGAACTCTCACTTGCCAGAGAACTCTCACTTGCTAAAGAACTCTCACTTGCCAGAGAACTCTCACTTGCTAAAGAACTCTCACTTGCCAGACAACTCTCACTTGCCAGAGAACTCTCACTTGCAGGTATAAAACCATTTGACTCCGTCAGAGATGTTCTGGTGAGATGTTTTATCAACACAGTCATTGGAGGATGTGAAGGGTTCTTCATGTTGGGTCACACTTAACAAGGATAGAAGATCCTCATGTCACAGGTTACGATGACAGAATGACCTCGTGGTTGAGGCACGGGACTGCACGGGATGTTGATGGTTAGTTGAGGCTCTACCTCCACCGTGTCTGCAGCCGGAGCTCGCGAGGTCTTGCAGGGTGGCGGGGGTGGTGGTGGTCGTGATGGGCTGTACTTGGATACACTCTCGTGGGCTGCAGTTATGTTGGCACCCATGTGAGCGTAACAAACTGGAGAAAGACCGAGTCGTCGGGGAGATGATCGTTGTTGTCTCCTGCAGCGTGCAAGGTGCTGGCTGGCTCGCCATACTGGGCAAGGGTTCGAGTCTTAATCGCCACTTTTGTGGAGTAATAAACAGGCGATCCTCCACCATGTGACTCAGCAGCAAGACGACAGGATTTTGCTTGGTGTCTTGAAGGTCAGGTTTTCGCCATCGATAAACACGTGTTGCTCAAAGTATGGCCCATCCACGTGGTAATCGGTCAACCCAGCAGGACAGTGTATCATTCTGCAGGACGGTGTATACCGGAGCAGGACTGTATACCGGAGCAGGACTGTATACCGGAGCAGGACGGTGTATACGGGAGCAGGACTGTATACCGGAGGAGGACGGTGTATACGGGAGCAGGACTCTATACCGGAGGAGGACGGTGTATACCGGAGCAGTGGCCCACTGTATCAGCACCTCGGCTCCATGAATGAGAGGCCACCAGGGAACGTACCAGGGAGTGCAGCAGTCTTCCACCTGATCTTGCCTAAGGTGTTACAGTGTTGGAGAGAAGTGTTGGGTCAGGCACAGTGTTGTGCCACTCTCTGACACCCGGGTACTGCTTCTCCCAATAGTCTCCTCAGACTGCCGACCTTTTTGAACCTTTTCCCCCACGGACTGTCGTCAGTACTCTGTTGTAATACACCAAGTGTAGAAATCTACATAAACCACAAGACCTGCATTTAATGCAGCGTACAGAACAGTTAGATACTTATGCTGAGCGTGTGGACATCATGGAGGCGGTCTGTAAACACATTCTCGTTGCCATGTGAAATCTGGTAGTGAGTGTAGGTTTATGATCGGGAGTGGCGATTACTGCACACGACAACTGTTGAATAACCCTTTGAGTACGATGCTATGACCCTGGTGCTCGAAGATACAACCTTTTGTGCACGACGGTACGACCACCCCTTAGGTAGGATCCTTTTACTCGTGCAGCGACCCCAAAGGTTCAGGGACGAGGTCACGCCATCATACCCAGAGGTCATACTGTCGTGCTCAAGGGTCATGCCCTTGTGTTTAAAGGTCGTACTGTCGTCCTCAAACAGATGTATCTTCAAAAAGAAAACACTAGCCATCCAGTAGTCGTAGTGGTAGAAGTAGTAGCAGTGGTAGTGTAGTAGTGGTAGTAGTAATAGTAGTAGTAGTAGTAGTGGTAGTAAGAGTAGTAGTAATAGTAGGAGTGGTAGTAATAGTAGTAGTAGTAGTAGTAATAGTAGTAGTAGTAGTAGTAGCAGTGGTAGTAATAGTAGTAGTAGTAGTAGTAATAGTAGTAGTAGTAGTAGTAGCAGTGGTAGTAATAGTAGTAGTAGTAGTAGTAATAGTAGTAGTAGTAGTAGTAGCAGTGGTAGTAATAGTAGTAGTAGTAGTAGTAATAGTAGTAGTAGTAGTAGTAGCAGTGGTAGTAATAGTAGTAGTAGTAGTAGTAATAGTAGTAGTAGTAGTAGTAGTAGCAGTGGTAGTAATAGTAGTAGTAGTAGTAGTAATAGTAGTAGTAGTAGTAGTAGCAGTGGTAGTAATAGTAGTAGTAGTAGTAGTAATAGTAGTAGTAGTAGTAGTAGTAGCAGTGGTAGTAATAGTAGTAGTAGTAGTAGTAATAGTAGTAGTAGTAGTAGTAGTAGCAGTGGTAGTAATAGTAGTAGTAGTAGTAATAGTAGTAGTAGTAGTAGTAGCAGTGGTAGTAATAGTAGTAGTAGTAGTAGTAATAGTAGTAGTAGTAGTAGTAGCAGTGGTAGTAATAGTAGTAGTAGTAGTAAATTCAGAAACAAAACACTCAAGCTCTTCTTTAATAAGAAAAGACGAAAACAAGACTGAAAGACTGTTCTTCCTTCTCTCTCTCTCTCTCTCTCTCTCTCTCTCTCTCTCTCTCTCTCTCTCTCTCTCTCTCTCTCTCTCTCTCTCTCTCTCTCTCTCTCTCTCGTGTGAGGAGGGAGAGCTTGAGAGGCTGGGACAGACCTTCGTGGTCTTAAGGGTTATTGTTTCTGGGATGGAACATTCTAGTCTGTCTGGACTCAGTGGTGCACATTAGGTCCTGTGTTTAAAACGTGTCTCAGTTGGATTGGAAGCAGCCATTTTGAACTTCATATCAGTGAACTAAAATCTTGTATCAGAAAAATATGTTAAGTTTTAGAATGGTATATAATGTTGAGACTTGAGGCTCACATTATGAGGTACTTCAGCGATAGATAGCCGATACGTTTCCGTGAAGAGAGCCGATGCTTCATCCGACAGATATCCGATACGGGGCATCGGAGGATACCCGATACATTAACGACACTAGGAAGGTGTCCGATACATCGCCGGGAATAAACCCGATACTACTGATAGGAAGATAACAACCGATAGATACGTTATCATGAAGATATCTTTTCGTACTGGTTGTGAGGTGTGTGACTCCTGGTTCCCTGAACACGATGGTGGTAAGGCAAGTCCCGGGCCACCTCACGCACCGTAGATATACGAGACTGAGGTTCGAACCTCCCAAGGGCACCACCTCACCAGTGCGTCATGTGCAACTTGTGCAATATACAGTCAATGATTTCTTCCTGCTCGTATGATGATTTCTGTGTATTGACTATTTTCTCTTCAGTAATTGGTTTATTTCACTGTTTTTTTTCTAGTAAGTTCCGTCTCAGTTGAGGGAACGTTAGATTTACTGAGTGTAATTTGGTAACATCAGAAAGTAATTATTTACTGAGAAGCAGAGATAATTATTAACTGAGATGATTATTTACTTAGAAGCAGAGATAATTATTAACTGAGATGATTATTTACTTGGAAGCGAGATAATTATTTACTGAGGAGATAATTATTTACGTAGAAACAGAGATAATTATTTACTGAGAAGCAGAGATAATTATTAACTGAGGATATAATTATTTACTTAGAGGCAGAGATAATTGTTTACTGAGAAGCAGAGATAATTATTTACTTAGAAGCAGAGATAATTATTTACTTAGAAGCAGAGATAATTATTTACTTAGAAGCAGAGATAATTATTTACTGAGAAGCAGAGATAATCATGTATATTACCAAATGACTGAGAGTAAAACGTATAACATATTTTTTCGAATTCCGACTCCACAGAGCGTGTTAAGTGTTCACTTTCGAAAAAAAGTGTGGTGGAACTTGTGATCGACTCCACAGAGCGTGTAAAGTGTTCACTTATATTATAAAGTGTGATGGAACTTATGATCGACTCCACAGAGCGTGTTAAGTGTTCACTTATGTTATAAAGTGTGGTGGAACTTGTGATATGTCTGTACTCATGTGATGGCAATATAATGATATTTTTCCATTCATTACTCAATATTGACCGTATTTTTGGAGTCAGGACCAGAAGGTCATAATATTTGTGCTCTTACCACTCGATATTGTTAGTATTTGTGCGTTGATGGTAAGATAGTGGTAGGATATTTGTACATTCATGATAAGATATTGATAACGTATTTGTATTCGCGATAAGATATTGATAACGTATTTGTATTCGCGATAAGATATATTGATAACGTATTTGTATTCGCGATAAGATATTGATAACGTATTTGTATTCGCGATAAGATATTGATAACGTATTTGTATTCGCGATAAGATATTGATAACGTATTTGTATTTATGATAAGGTATTGATAACGTACTTGTATTCATGATAAGATATTGATAACGTATTTGTATTCATGATTAGATATTGATAACGTATTTGTATTCATGATAAGATATTGATAACGTATTTGTATTCATGATAAGATATTGATAATATGTTATGCATTCATGATAAGATATTGATAACGTACTTGTATTCATGATAAGATATTGATAACGTACTTGTATTCATGATAAGATATTGATAACGTACTTGTATTCATGATAAGATATTGATAACGTACTTGTATTCATGATAAGATATTGATAACGTACTTGTATTCATGATAAGATATTGATAACGTACTTGTATTCATGATAAGATATTGATAACGTACTTGTATTCATGATAAGATATTGATAACGTACTTGTATTCATGATAAGATATTGATAACGTATTTATATTCATGATAAGATATTGATAACGTATTTATATTCATGATAAGCTATTGATAACGTATTTGTAATCATGATATTGATATTATATAATGCATTCATGATAAGATATTGATCGTTCATGTTCATTCATGATAAGATGCTATGCATCCGTGATCAGATGTTCATAATATTTGTTCATATTGTTAATATTCTTGTGAACAGAGATATTTATGGTATGTGGGCAGTCGTTATCAGACCTTCATCAGTTATGACCACATATTCTTAATGGATTTTATGATTATACATTCGACATACGTACTACTGTCATACATATTGTATAAGTATACAGGACGTTTATACATACTATATCGAGGTCTGCCATATATCTGTTGATATATTGAAGTCTACCATTGTATCTGTTGATATATTGAAGTCTACCATTGTATCTGTTGATGTATTGAAGTCTACCATTGTATCTGTTGATGTATTGAAGTCTACCATTGTATCTGTTGATATATTGAAGTCTACCATTGTATCTGTTGATATATTGAAGTCTACCATTGTATCTGTTGATATATGGAAGTCTACCATTGTATCTGTTGATATATTGAAGTCTATCATTGTATCTGTTGATATATTGAAGTCTACCATTGTATCTGTTGATATATTGAAGTCTACCATTGTATCTGTTGACATATTGAAGTCTACCATTGTATCTGTTGATATATTGAAGTCTACCATTGTATCTGTTGATATATTGAAGTCTACCATTGTATCTGCTAATATATTGAAGCCTACCATTGTATCTGTTGGGTAGATAGTAATTTTCTTTTTTCTTTTTTAACGTAATAGGCTCAGAAGTAGAGATGATACCGACGTACATATATTTTGTCAGTTGAAAGGGTTGAGGCATAGAATGTTAAAAAGGTTAAGGGAAGAAGCTGTTCAGGATAGATAGACAGTGTCTGGATCAGGTGAGTCAGTGTTTATGTTGTATTCCCGTCTTACATCTAGGTTGCCCCAGTGATACCCTCATAAATACACCAGCCTTGACTTTTCGGCTTTCCTGTTGTGGTATATATTGTCACAAGATATAACCGGGTGTGTTGTGTCATCGTAACGATCATTATCGTGGTCAGTGTTACGGTCATCTTAACTTGTCATGGGCCATTGTTACCATGAGTGTCACTGTTACTAATCACTGTTAATCACACTGACATTGGTATTACACCATCGTTACTACTAGTTTTTTATTTTTCTTGTTATCAGGCAGGTGTCACTGCTCGCGTCACGGTCACTGTTACAACAATTTGAGGCGGTTATATATTTTTTTTCCGTTACATTATGACATTTTTTTGTTGTTGTTACATATCTTTCATGTATGTTGTCTCCCTCCCGTGACGACCAGCGTTACGGCCGTTGTCACAGCGTGTTATGGATCACGTGTTCCTGGTGATGGTGACGAGTGGTGTGTGTGTGGTGCTTGCTGGTGAGGTAGACACAAGAGCGATCCTCTTTAACACCCTCTCTCTCTCTCTCCCTCCCTCCCTTCGTCCGTCCTTCGCTCCTTCCAACAGAAAACGAGGCGTATGACTCGTTACGAAGCCTAATGAAGTGTTCATGACCAGCTCCATTAAAGCCGGCTGCAGTTACGGCTAGGTACAGCAGTTGAAATCGGATACAGGCGATGCACGATGTAGTTGGTCCCGGTTACAGTTGAGGACCGGTAAAGTTTAAGTTGTGCAGTAGTTTAAGCCAGTTACAGGTAAATCTGGGTACAGTTACAGGCACGTGTATATCTTTAGTTGGGTACAGTTAAAACCAGGTTTAGTTTCAGGCAGGTACAGTTAAAGTTAGCACCATGTATAGCCCAGGTACAGTTAAAGTTAGCACCATGTATAGCCAGGTACAGTCAAAATTAGCATCATGTATAGCTAGGTACAGTCAAAATTAGCATCATGTATAGCCAAGTACAGTTAAAGTTAGCATCGTGTATAGCCAGGTACAGTTAAAGTTAGCACCATGTATAGCCAAGTACAGTTAAAGTTAGTGCCATGTATAGCCAGGTACAGTTAAAGTTAGCATCATGTATAGCCAGGTACAGTTAAAGTTAGCACCATGTATAGCCAGGTACAGTTAAAGTTAGCACCATGTATAGCCAGGTACAGTTAAAATTAGCATCATGTATATCAAGGTACAGTTAAAGTTAGCACCATGTATAGCTAGGTGCAGTTAAAATTAGCATCATGTATAGCCAGGTACAGTTAAAGTTAACACCATGTATAGCCATGTAAAGTTAAAGTTAGCACCATGTATAGCCAGGTACAGTTAAAGTTAGCACCATGTATAGCCAGGTACAGTTAAAATTAGCATCATGTATAGCCAGGTACAGTTAAAGTTAGGACCATGTGTAGCCAGGTACAGTCAAAGTTAGCAACATGTGTAGCTAGGTACTGTTAAAGTTAGCATCATGTAGAGCTAGGTACAATTAAAGTTAGCACCATGTATAGCCAGGTACAGTCAAAGTTAGCAACATGTATAGCCAGGTACAGTTAAAGTTAGCATCATGTATTGCTAGGTACAGTCAAAGTTAGCATCATGTATAGCAAGTTAAGTTAAAGTTAGCACCATGTATAGCCAGGTACAGTCAAAGTTAGCAACATGTGTAGCTAGGTACAGTTAAAGTTAGCACCGTGTGTAGCTAGGTACAGTTAAAGTTAGCATCATGTATAGCTAGGTACAGTTAAAGTTAGCACCATATATAGCCAGGTACAGTTAAAGTTAGCATCATGTATAGCCAGGTACAGTCAAAGTTAGCAACATGTATAGCCAGGTACAGTTAAAGTTAGCACCATGTATAGCCAGGTACAGTCAAAATTAGCACCATGTGTAGCTAGGTACATTTAAAGTTAGCATCATGTATAGCTAGGTACAGTTAAAGTTATCATCATGTATAGCCAGGTACAGTTAAAGTTAGCATCATGTATAGCCAGGTACAGTGAAAGTTAGCGCCATGTATAGCCAGGTACAAATTTATCACCATGTATAGCCAAGTACAGTCAAAGTTAGCTACATGTATAGCCAGGTACAGTTAAAGTTAGCACCATGTATAGATAGCCAGGTACAGTTAAAGTTAGCATCATGTATAGCCAGGTACAGTTAAAGTTAGCACCATGTATAGCCAGGTACAGTTAAAGTTAGCACCATGTATAGCCAGGTACAGTTAAAGTTAGCTTCATGTATAGCAAGGTACAGTTAAAGTTAGCATCATTTATAGCCAGGTACAGTTAAAGTTAGCACCATGTATAGCCAGGTACAGTTAAAGTTAGCATCATCTATAGCCAGGTACAGTTAAAGTTAGCACCATGTATAGCCAGGTACAAAGTTAGCACCATGTATAGCCAGGTACAAAGTTAGCACCATGTATAGCCAGGTACAAAGTTAGCACCATGTATAGCCAGGTACAGTCAAAGTTAGCATCATGTATACCCAGGTACAGTCAAAGTTAGCAACATGTATAGCCAGGTACAGTTAAAGCTAGCATCATGTATAGCTAGATACAGTCAAAGTTAGCATCATGTATAGCCAGGTACAGTTAAAGTTATCACCATGTATAGCCAGGTATAGTTAAATTTAGCATCATGTATAGTCAGGTACAGTTAAAGTTAGCACCATGTATAGCCAGGTACAGTTAAAGTTAGCACCGTGTATAGCCAGATACGGTTAAAGTTAGCTTCATGTATAGCCAGTTACAATTAAAGCTAGCATCATGTATAGTCAGGTACAGTTAAAGTTAGCACCATGTATAGCCAGGTACAGTTAAAGTTAACACCATGTATAGCCAGGTACAGTCAAAGTTAGCATCATGTATAGCCATGTACAGTTAAAGTTAACACCATGTATAGCCAGGTACAGTTAAAGGTAGGACCATATATAGCCAGGTACAGTTAAAGTTAACACCACATATAGCCAGGTACAGTTGAAATTAGCACCATGTATAGTCAGGTACAGTTAAAGTTAGCACAGTTAAAGATTGATACAGTTGGGCTCAGTGTCGTCTTCCGTGATGGCTGTGTGCATGCTTCACTTCCCGCCTCACACAGCCTCGGGTCATCATGCTACACTGGCAGCCTCCTCACACCTCTCCTTACTCCGTGCGGGGTCAGCACATCACTGGTAGGTAAGCCACGTATGGCCTCCCCGGGCCATGCTGCTCCCTGAACGAGTCGTACAATGTGCCCAGTTGTGTTACACCTCACCCGTGGTGTTGGTGTCTCTGTCCTGGAACCATCTCTCTCTCTCTCTCTCTCTCTCTCTCTCTCTCTCTCTCTCTCTCTCTCTCTCTCTCTCTCTCTCTCTCTCTCTCTCTCTCTCTCTCTCATTTCTGGACGTCGTCGGATATGCAAAGTCGATGTGCGGAGGCCAGGTGTATTGAGCGAGCGATGTCTCTCTCTCTCTCTCTCCTCAGGAAGATGAGGCTGATTAAAGTTTTTGGATGACTGTGCAGTGTCACACTGCCTGTGTGGTGATGCTGTGTTGTTATGACACGCACAGTTTACACGTATGTCTGTGGGCGAGGTGAGGGACGAGGACCCCAGCTGTCTGACCTGTGTGGTGGTGTGAGGAGGGAAAGATGTGAAGAACTGCACATCTCTGGTAATGCTCAGTGAAGGTACTATGGCTTTATGTTATATTCTGAACTGACTATGCGTTATTCACGCATATATCGAAATTGCTAGTAGTTTTGTAATAAATGATAAATAGATAAAGAACGGTTTATTGAACACCGGCAGCCATTCAGCTGAAAACACATAGTCGAGGAATTGCATAATTGGTGGTTCATCATGATAATAACGAGTTGATTTGTTATAAAAGAACTTAAGACCAAATTGGGGTTGAATACATGTACACTTTGTATAAGCACATGAATGAAGTATGTAATGCATAGTACAGGAAGTTTACAGAGCCAATTTCATGGTTCATACATTATACATTTAGTGGTGATTAGCTGAACATTACGTGAAGTGAAATTACATATTGGCTGAATTAGCAGTAGTATTGTGTAGACATACATTATGTATGTGATGGTTAACATTAAGTGATGTAAAGTTACATGCATGTTGAACTGCACTGATACTGTGTGTGTGTGTGTGTGTGTGTGTGTGTCTAGATCATCCAGTAAAAACTTTACGTGTCATCTTCCATTTACAGTGGTGGTAATTATCTGTCGTTCGTTATGGTGTATGACGTTAGGTCGGGTTGAGATCGAGCGATTTCTTCATAACTGTTTGCTGACTTGTATTTCATCTGTGATTACGTTCAGATTAACGTTACGTACACAGGGATAATAATACCAACAATACACCAGGTACACAGGGATAATAACACCAACAGTACACCAGGTACACAGGGATAATAACACCAACAATACACCAGGTACACAGGGATAATAACACCAACAATACACCAGGTACACAGGGATAATAACACCAACAATACACCAGGTACACAGGGATAATAACACCAACAATACACCAGGTACACAGGGATAATAACACCAACAACACACTTGGTACTTTCAAGGTTGTTTGTGATATGTGGATGAGATTAGAGGCGTAACAGTTTAGTGTGGAGAGGAAGGAAAATTAGTTAGATCCGCTTCTGGAGGAAGTTCCTGTCATTTTTTTCCAGCTACGGAGGCGCACATACCGTCACTCATGGTGGACTCGAAGCCATGTGTTTGTACAGTTCATGCCTAAGCTTTTTTGTGCCGTTGTCTTCAAGTAATGTTGTGGGTGAATCATTACACAGACTGACAGATGTGAGGGACGTAGTAATGAAGGTACGTGTGGGGAGGGAAATCTAATGTATTTTTTTCATTCAATGTATCGATATAAACAATGTATCGTTGCAAATAATGTATCATCATTCACAATTTATCAATATAAACAATGTATCGTTATACCATTGGCTTTTAGTTAGAGTTCATGTGGTGTGCTGCCTACCTCACGCTATGCTTGTCTGCCTCATTGTAGAGAAAAAAACCATGTGACAACATGGACAGGTGTAGTACATGACTTACACCCATCCTCTGTGGTCAGTCAGTAACGAACAGGTACTAGCCTGCATGTGTGTGTGTGTGTGTGTGTGTGTGTGTGTGACCCAACTGTTGTGCTCTGCCAGGCGAGGTAAGCTGCCACCATGGTTTCCACAGTGGTATTTATGCTCCAGTTGTCTCTGTTTTCCTTGGTATTTCTTGTGATTACTATTTGTGTGCTCAAGGGATCGAGTTTCGCCCTGTGTCTTAACCTTGCAGATATAGACCATGTCTTTACGCTTACGTGCGTATGCGCGCACACACACACACACACACACACACACACACACACACACACACACACACACACACACACACATACACACACACACCAGCCTAAGGCAGGTATCCATTCATCCACCAGCCCCAAAGTGAAGATGAACACCTGGTTTGGGTGTAGGCCGAATGCAACGCCCAAGATTCGAACCTGTGCAGCGGACCTCACCCCGTCCTAGACGTGCAGACGCATGGTCAGTAATACTAACCACTGTTCCACGGAGGTGTGTGTGTGTCTGTGTGTGTGTGTGTGTGTGTGTGTGTGTGTGTGTGTGTGTGTGTGTGTGTGTGTGTCTCCTGGGCTGCACACTATCCTCACTACAGAGTTCCGTCCTCTGCTGGCGAGAACAGCTTCCTGACGATAGCTCGTACACCCGCGGCTCGAAAAAAAATAAAAAAAAAGTTTGAAAAATTCTCTACTTTTAGGAGGAAAAGTCTGAGCCTTGTTACCGAGTGGCACAGTATGTTAGAACTCTTTTGTTACTTATATTATAATAGTGTTTTCCGCTCCTTACGGCATAACAATTTTTGCATGGCCCTCAGGAGATTCTTAAAACTTTCTTCAGGGTTATAGATATGTCAGAACTTTTCTCGTTACTTATGAAACTACTTCGTATTTCTTAAAGGAAATTCACTTCTTCTCTTTTTTCTCTTCATTAAATACACGTATTGTGAAACTTTTGTACTCGTTACGCGTGTTGTACTACGACCTTTCCCTCTCTTCTCCTACTTACGGACATTTAAAAACTTTCTCGTGAGTTACACGTCATTGAAAGATTCCCAGATTGTTGCAGTCATGGGCTCTGAACCCTTCCTGTTATTTCCAGATACTTGACCCTTTTTTTTCATGACTTGTAACAGTTATTTTGCGATTTGCTCCTCACGACCTCAACCCCTTGGGCACGACGTAATACGACCCCTGAACACGACCTTATGACCCTTGAGCATGACGGTGCGACCCTAGAACACGAACTTACGACCCTTATGCACGACGTTATGACCTTTGAACAGGACCATATGACCCATAAGAACGACGATGCGATCCTTGAAAACGACCTTACGACCCTTGAGCACGACGACATGACCTCTGAGCTCAACTATACAACTCTTGTATATGCTGGCCTAGCCTTTACCTGTCCTGAAGGGTTGGATGAGAGGCCAGGCCCATGATCCCTAAGGGTTGCACCATCGTTCTCAAGGGTTGTATCATCATACTCAAAGGGTTATATCATCATACTCAAGGGTTGTATAGGTTGTATCTCTTTAATCCGGCACTCTGTGGTCCGGCACGTTTTTAATCCTCCGCAATTAGTTTGCGGATCTGCCACCAGGGTGGCGCTGTTAGCAAGTTAGCAGCGCTAAGGCGCCAAAATCTGTTTTCACTGCAGCCGAGCTAATTAACACTCCTATTAATTTCTTATATTCAGCTATATTTTAGCCCCTCAGGATGTCATCCAAGAGACCAAGAGATGCAGAAGATGGTGCTAGTGCTAATAAGTGAAACCATCAATAATTATCTGTGCTTGAAAAAGTGGAATTGCTGTGAAAATTAGATTAAGGAACTTCTTTAAAGACTTTGTGTGAGTACAGTGAGATCGGATCTTCAACTGTGTATGACTTAAAGAAACAAAAACAAGCAGATTCTTAAGTATTTTTGCTGAAAATTATAGCTAGAAAAACTTTAAGTTTCTGAATGCTTTGAAATGTGCCACGAGTACAGAATAAGACAGTGCACGTATAAAGTGGTTTAAGCCGCCACTTAATGAAGGTGTAAGCATTTCTGAGGAGATGCATAGCGAGCAGGCCAAATTTTTTCATAGAGAATAAAAGCTGGACCATGACTGTGAATATTGGCAAGAATGGTTACACGAGTTGAAGTGGAGACGCGCGTGCAGTATCAGTACAGAGAGTGTGCAGTGAAAAGCGTAGTCCTGACACGGAAGCTGCAGCAAAGTTTGTGGATGAACTTGCATAGTTAGTGGCAGCGGAAACAAGTGTATAATGCGGACGAATCTGACCTGTACTGGCGTCGTGCGTCACGAAAACCCATACCTAAGTTACTGAGGAATCTCCATCTGCTGGTAAGGATTATACAGATAAGATAATGCTCCTAGAACACAGAGAACCAAGCTGATGGTAACTGGCAAGAGCCTTCACCAGAGGGCCTATATAAAGGGGTGAAAATTCTTCATCTTATCTAGTGTGGAAATAAAAAAAAAAAAAAAGGTGGATAAATACTAAACTTTTTCTTGGTCTGAAAATGACTTGGTGCGTGAAGGTGGAGCACACTGTGACTGTTGGCCTCGATCCAGACTGTAAAATATTTTTGATTTTAGATAATTGTTGGACACATCCCAGAGCTGAAGTTCTGATAAAAGACAATATGTTTTTTCGGTCTATACCTCCCTGCTAACTGCTCCTCTGATTCAGACCTGTGACCAGGGCATATTACGTTCATTGACATCGAAGTACAAATCGGAGTTCAGGCACCATTTCCTTGTCGCACTGAATAATTGGAAGCTTCCTGCAGGTTTCATGAAGGAATTTAACTTGAAGGATATGGTATGGCCACTTGCGTCTTCCTGGAATGAAGCCGAGAAAAGTACACAGTAAGGTGTCTGGTGCACACTGTGGCCAAGCTGAATGTTTGAGGAGAGGAATGATTCTAACTTCTCTGGATTTAGTGTTTCTTGTGAAAAGATATTGATCCAAGAATTGATCTCGAGTATGGTGGGAGTAATGACTAACCCAAAGTCTCTTGTAATAACGAAGAGATTACAGAGGAAAACCTGGAGGAAGAGATGAGCAATGATGATGATGAGTCTTTTGTTTATCAACCAGCTGATCAAGAGATGGTGGAGATGGTTCAGCATGGTCAGGAGAAACTAGAATCATCTTGAAGAAAATGCAAAGGAAAACGAGGAAGTGGGAGAAAGAATTTCTGTTGATAAATGTATCCAGCTGACGAGAGATTTGATTGCAGGACTAGAACAAAGGGACTTTGTAACAAAACAAGAAATTATGTCTTTACTTGATTAAAAGAAATTAACTATGGTAAAGCCACAGTACCAGAAGCAGGCTACATACATTGCAACAGTGGCTGAAGAGGTCGTTAATAACACTACCAAGGCTCATCCCAGCGTAGAAAAGCCACTTCCCTGCACCTCCTCTGCCCCTGATTTGTAAGTATCTGCTCACCACGAAGACCCTGCTGACCCTGCTGACCCTGCTGAGCCTGATGTACTTCTAATGTAGCAATAACAACCTGGTTTGGAAGCATTATTGGATGTATTAGTTCGTGGTTTCAGCTTTAATCTAACTTTGATAACACAATATGTATGTGGAATGAGCTGCCAAGACTAGGGGGTCGAGCATTATGTTTACGTATGCCCAACCAATTTCTGTTTTACGGCATTGTCTGTGGTCAGGCAATGGCCAGGTCCCAAGGGTGATGAACTCGCTGAAGAGGAATTAGTCATATAAGATGAAGGACCCCGTCCACGTGCCGTGCCGTGCCGTATCGTAGCTGCCAACACCAGGTTCTCCTGCCTCGTGTACCTGCATCACCTGGTGAGGGAAGCCGTAGGTTCGGGGTCATTACTGATCATTTCCCCTGATGCTGCTGTAGTAAAGTTTGTGTTGTGTTTGGTGACGACACTGTGTGTGGCTCTCATGTCGAGTATGATCCTCCACTGCTTTCATATATATATATATATATATTATTATATTTTTTTTTTTATTATACTTTGTCGCTGTCTCCCGCGTTTGCGAGGTAGCGCAAGGAAACAGACGAAAGAAATGGCCCAACCCCCCCCCCCCCCCCATACACATGTATATACATACGTCCACACACGCAAATATACATACCTACACAGCTTTCCATGGTTTACCCAAACGCTTCACATGCCCTGCTTCAATCCACTGACAGCACATCAACCCCGGTATACCACATCGATCCAATTCACTCTATTCCTTGCCCTCCTTTCACCCTCCTGCATGTTCAGGCCCCAATCACACAAAATCTTTTTCACTCCATCTTTCCACCTCCAATTTGGTCTCCCTCTTCTCCTTGTTCCCTCCACCTCCGACACATATATCCTCTTGGTCAATCTTTCCTCACTCATCCTCTCCATGTGCCCAAACCACTTCAAAACACCCTCTTGTGCTCTCTCAACCACGCTCTTTTTATTTCCACACATCTCTCTTACCCTTACGTTACTCACTCGATCAAACCACCTTACACCACACATTGTCCTCAAACATCTCATTTCCAGCACATCCATCCTCCTGCGCACAACTCTATCCATAGCCCACGCCTCGCAACCATGCAACATTTTCGGAACCACTATTCCTTCAAACATACCCATTTTTGCTTTCCGAGATAATGTTCTCGACTTCCACACATTCTTCAAGGCCCCCAGGATTTTCGCCCCCTCCCCCACCCTATGATCCACTTCCGCTTCCATGGTTCCATCCGCTGCCAGATCCACTCCCAGATATCTAAAACACTTCACTTCCTCCAGTTTTTCTCCATTCAAACTCACCTCCCAATTGACTTGACCCTCAACCCTACTGTACCTAATAACCTTGCTCTTATTCACATTTACTCTTAACTTTCTTCTTCCACACACTTTTCCAAACTCAGTCACCAGCTTCTGCAGTTTCTCACATGAATCAGCCACCAGCGCTGTATCATCAGCGAACAACAACTGACTCACTTCCCAAGCTCTCTCATCCCCAACAGACTTCATCCTTGCCCCTCTTTCCAAAACTCTTGCATTTACCTCCCTAACAACCCCATCCATAAACAAATTAAACAACCATGGAGACATCACACACCCCTGCCGCAAACCTACATTCACTGAGAACCAATCACTTTCCTCTCTTCCTACACGTACACATGCCTTACATCCTCGATAAAAACTTTTCACTGCTTCTAACAACTTGCCTCCCACACCATATATTCTTAATACCTTCCACAGAGCATCTCTATCAACTCTATCATATGCCTTCTCCAGATACATAAATGCTACATACAAATCCATTTGCTTTTCTAAGTATTTCTCACATACATTCTTCAAAGCAAACACCTGATCCACACATCCTCTACCACTTCTGAAACCACACTGCTCTTCCCCAATCTGATGCTCTGTACATGCCTTCACCTTCTCAATCAATACCCTCCCATATAATTTACCAGGAATACTCAACAAACTTATACCTCTGTAATTTGAGCACTCACTCTTATCCCCTTTGCCTTTGTACAATGGCACTATGCACGCATTCCGCCAATCCTCAGGCACCTCACCATGAGTCATACATATATATATATATTTTTTTTTTTTCTTTTCTTTTAATCTATTCGCCATTTCCCGCGTTAGCGAGGTAGCGTTAAGAACAGAGGACTGAGCCTTTGAGGGAATATCCTCACCTGGCCGGCTTCTCTGTTCCTTCTTTTGGAAAATTAAAAGGAAAAAAAAACGAGAGGGGAGGATTTCCAGCCCCCCGCTCCCTCCCCGTTTAGTCGCCTTCTACGACACGCAGGGAATACGTGGAAAGTATTCTTTCTCCCCTATCCTCAGGGATGATATATATATATATATATATATATATATATATATATATATATATATATATATATATATATATATATATATATATATATATATATTTATATATATATATATATATACATTTTTTTTTCTTTTTTTCTCTTCTTTTTTTTCTTTTCTTTTCATACTATTCACCATTTCCCGCGTTAGCGAGGCAGCGTTAAGAACAGAGAACTGAGCCTTTGAGGGAATATCCTCACTTGTCCCTCTTCTCTGTTTCTTCTTTTGGAAAATTAGAAACGAGAGGGGAGGATTTCCAGCCTCAGCTCCGTTCCCATTTTGTCGCCTTCTACGACACGCAGGGAAAACGTGGCAAGTATTCTCTCTCCCCTATTTCCAGGGATATATATATATATATATATATATATATATATATATATATATATATATATATATATTTTTTTTTTTTTTTTTTTATACTATTCGCTATTTCCCGCATTAGCGAGGTAGCGTTAAGAACAGAGGACTGGGCCTTTGAGGGAACATCCTCACTTGGTCCCCTTCTCTCTTCCTTCTTTTGGAAAATGAAAAACGAGAGGGGAGGATTTCCAGCCCCCCGCTCCCTTCCCTTTTAGTCGCCTTCTACGACACGCAGGGAATACGTGGGAAGAATTTATTTATTTTTTATTTATTTTGCTTTGACGCTGTCTCCCGCGTTTGCGAGGTAGCGCAAGGAAACAGACGAAAGAAATGGCCCAGCCCACCCCCATACACATGTATATACATACACGTCCACACACGCAAATATACATACCTATACATCTCAATGTACACATATATATACACACACAGACACATACATATATACCCATGCACACAATTCACACTGTCTGCCTTTATTCATTCCCATCGCCACCTCGCCACACATGGAATACCATCCCCCTCCCCCCTCATGTGTGCGAGGTAGCGCGAGGAAAAGACAACAAAGGCCCCGTTCGTTCACACTCAGTCTCTAGCTGTCATACAATAATGCCCGAAACCACAGCTCCCTTTCCACATCCAGGCCCCACACAACTTTCCATGATTTACCCCAGACGCTTCACATGCCCTGATTCAATCCACTGACAGCACGTCAACCCCGGTATACCACATCGATCCAATTCACTCTATTCCTTGCCCGCCTTTCACCCTCCTGCATGTTCAGGCCCCGATCACTCAAAATCTTTTTCACTCCATCTTTCCACCTCCAATTTGGTCTCCCATTTCTCCTCGTTCCCTCCACCTCCGACACATATATCCTCTTGGTCAATCTTTCCTCACTCATTCTCTCCATGTGCCCAAACCATTTTAAAACACCCTCTTCTGCTCTCTCAACCACGCTCTTTTTATTTCCACACATCTCTCTTACCCTTACATTACTTACTCGATCAAACCACCTCACACCACACATTGTCCTCAGACATCTCATTTCCAGCACATCCACCCTCCTGCGCACAACTCTATCCATAGCCCACGCCTCGCAACCATACAACATTGTTGGAACCACTATTCCTTCAAACATACCCATTTTTGCTTTCCGAGATAATGTTCTCGACTTCCACACATTCTTCAAGGCTCCCAGGAATTTTCGCCCCCTCCCCCACCCTATGATTCACTTCCGCTTCCATGGTTCCATCCGCTGCCAGATCCACTCCCAGATATCTAAAACACTTAACTTCCTCCAGTTTTTCTCCATTCAAACTTACCTCCCAATTGACTTGACCCTCAACCCTACTGTACCTAATAACCTTGCTCTTATTCACATTTACTCTTAACTTTCTTCTTTCACACACTTTACCAAACTCAGTCACCAGCTTCTGCAGTTTCTCACATGAATCAGCCACCAGCGCTGTATCATCAGCGAACAACAACTGACTCACTTCCCAAGCTCTCTCATCCACAACAGACTTCATACTTGCCCCTCTTTCAAAAACTCTTGCATTCACCTCCCTAACAACCCCATCCATAAGCAAATTAAAAAACCATGGAGACATCACACACCCCTGCCTGCAAACCTACATTCACTGAGAACCAATCACTTTCCTCTCTTCCTACACGTACACATGCCTTACATCCTAGATAAAAACTTTTCACTGCTTCTAACAACTTGCCTCCCACACCATATATTCTTAATACCTTCCACAGAGCATCTCTATCAACTCTATCATATGCCTTCTCCAGATCCATAAATGCTACATACAAATCCATTTGCTTTTCTAAGTATTTCTCACATACATTCTTCAAAGCAAATACCTGATCCACACATCCTCTACCACTTCTGAAACCACACTGCTCTTCCCCAATCTGATGCTCTGTACATGCCTTCACCCTCTCAATCAATACCCTCCCATATAAATTTCCAGGAATACTCAACAAACTTATACCTCTGTAATTTGAGCACTCACTCTTATCCCCTTTGCCTTTGTACAATGGCACTATGCACGCCTTCCGCCAATCCTCAGGCACCTCACCATGAGTCATACATACATTAAATAACCTTACCAACCAGTCAACAATACAGTCACCCCCTTTTTTAATAGATTCCACTGCAGTACCATCCAAACCTGCTGCCTTGCCGGCTTTCATCTTCCGCAAAGCTTTTACTACCTCTTCTCTGTTTACCAAATCATTTTCCCTAACCCTCTCACTATGCACACCACCTCGACCAAAACACCCTATATCTGCCACTCTATCATCAAACACATTACACAAACCTTCAAAATACTCACTCCATCTACTTCTCACATCACCACTACTTGTTATCACCTCCCCATATATATATATATATATATATATATATATATATATATATATATATATATATATATATATTTATTTATTTATTTATTTATCTTGCTTTGTCGCTGTCTCCCGCGTTTGCGAGGTAGCGCAAGGAAACACGAAAGAAATGGCCCAACCCACCCCCATACACAATGTATATACATACACGTCCCCACACGCAAATATACATACCTATACATCTCAATGTACACATATATATACACACACAGACACATACATATATACCCATGCACACAATTCACACTGTCTGCCTTTATTCATTCCCATCGCCACCTCGCCACACATGGAATACCATCCCCCTCCCCCCTCATGTGTGCGAGATAGCACTAGGAAAAGACAACAAAGGCCCCATTCGTTCACACTCAGTCTCTAGCTGTCATGCAATAATGCCCGAAACCATAGCTCCCTTTCCACATCCAGGCCCCACACAACTTTCCATGGTTTACCCCAGACGCTTCACATGCCCTGATTCAATCCACTGACAGCACGTCAACCCCGGTATACCACATCGATCCAATTCACTCTTTTCCTTGCCCGCCTTTCACCCTCCTGCATGTTCAGGCCCCGATCACACAAAATCTTTTTCACTCCATCTTTCCACCTCCAATTTGGTCTCCCACTTCTCCTCGTTCCCTCCACCTCCGACACATATATCCTCTTGGTCAATCTTTCCTCACTCATTCTCTCCATGTGCCCAAACCATTTCAAAACACCCTCTTCTGCTCTCTCAACCACGCTCTTTTTATTTCCACACATCTCTCTTACCCTTACATTACTTACTCGATCAAACCACCTCACACCACACATTGTCCTCAAACATCTCATTTCCAGCACACCCACCCTCCTGCGCACAACTCTATCCATAGTCCACGCCTCGCAACCATACAACATTGTTGGAACCACTATTCCTTCAAACATACCCATTTTTGCTTTCCGAGATAATGTTCTCGACTTCCACACATTCTTCAAGGCTCCCAGGATTTTCGCCCCCTCCCCCACCCTATGATTCACTTCCGCTTCCATGGTTCCATCCGCTGCCAGATCCACTCCCAGATATCTAAAACACTTTACTTCCTCCAGTTTTTCTCCATTCAAACTTACCTCCCAATTGACTTGACCCTCAACCCTACTGTACCTAATAACCTTGCTCTTATTCACATTTACTCTTAACTTTCTTCTTTCACACACTTTACCAAACTCAGTCACCAGCTTCTGCAGTTTCTGACATGAATCAGCCACCAGCGCTGTGTCATCAGCGAACAACAACTGACTCACTTCCCAAGCTCTCTCATCCACAACAGACTTCATACTTGCCCCTCTTTCCAAAACTCTTGCATTCACCTCCCTAACAACCCCATCCATAAACAAATTAAAGAACCATGGAGACATCACACACCCCTGCCGCAAACCTACATTCACTGAGAACCAATCACTTTCCTCTCTTCCTACACGTACACATGCTTTATATATATATATATATATATATATATATATATATATATATATATATATATATATATATATATATATATTTTTTTTTTTTTTTTTTCTTTTTTTTTTTGCTTTGTAGCTGTCTCCCGCGTTTGCGAGGTAGCGCAAGGAAACAGACGAAAGAAATGGCCCAACCCACCCCCATACACATGTATATACATACGTCCACACACGCAAATATACATACCTACACAGTTTTCCATGTTTTACCCCAGACGCTTCACATGCCTTGATTCAATCCACTGACAGCACGTCAACCCCGGTATACCACATCGCTCCAATTCACTCTATTCCTTGCCCTCCTTTCACCCTCCTGCATGTTCAGGCCCCGATCACACAAAATCTTTTTCACTCCATCTTTCCACCTCCAATTTGGTCTCCCCTCTTCTCCTCGTTCCCTCCACCTCCGACACATATATCCTCTTGGTCAATCTTTCCTCACTCATTCTCTCCATGTGCCCAAACCATTTCAAAACACCCTCTTCTGCTCTCTCAACCACGCTCTTTTTATTTCCACACATCTCTCTTACCCTTACATTACTTACTCGATCAAACCACCTCACACCACACATTGTCCTCAAACATCTCATTTCCAGCACATCCATCCTCCTGCGCACAACTCTATCCATAGCCCACGCCTCGCAACCATACAACATTGTTGGAACCACTATTCCTTCAAACATACCCATTTTTGCTTTCCGAGATAATGTTCTCGACTTCCACACATTCTTCAAGGCTCCCAGAATTTTCGCCCCCTCCCCCACCCTATGATTCACTTCCGCTTCCATGGTTCCATCCGCTGCCAGATCCACTCCCAGATATCTAAAACACTTAACTTCCTCCAGTTTTTCTCCATTCAAACTTACCTCCCAATTGACTTGACCCTCAACCCTACTGTACCTAATAACCTTGCTCTTATTCACATTTACTCTTAACTTTCTTCTTTCACACACTTTACCAAACTCAGTCACCAGCTTCTGCAGTTTCTCACATGAATCAGCCACCAGCGCTGTATCATCAGCGAACAACAACTGACTCACTTCCCAAGCTCTCTCATCCACAACAGACTTCATACTTGCCCCTCTTTCAAAAACTCTTGCATTCTTCTCCCTAACAACCCCATCCATAAGCAAATTAAAAAACCATGGAGACATCACACACCCCTGCCGCAAACCTACATTCACTGAGAACCAATCACTTTCCTCTCTTCCTACACGTACACATGCCTTACATCCTAGATAAAAACTTTTCACTGCTTCTAACAACTTGCCTCCCACACCATATATTCTTAATACCTTCCACAGAGCATCTCTATCAACTCTATCATATGCCTTCTCCAGATCCATAAATGCTACATACAAATCCATTTGCTTTTCTAAGTATTTCTCACATACATTCTTCAAAGCAAATACCTGATCCACACATCCTCTACCACTTCTGAAACCACACTGCTCTTCCCCAATCTGATGCTCTGTACATGCCTTCACCCTCTCAGTCAATACCCTCCCATATAATTTTCCAGGAATACTCAACAAACTTATACCTCTGTAATTTGAGCACTCACTCTTATCCCCTTTGCCTTTGTACAATGGCACTATGCACGCCTTCCGCCAATCCTCAGGCACCCCACCGTGAGTCATACATACATTAAATAACCTTACCAACCAGTCAACAATACAGTCACCCCCTTTTTTAATAGATTCCACTGCAATACCATCCAAACCTGCTGCCCTGCCGGCTTTCATCTTCCGCAAAGCTTTTACTACCTCTTCTCTGTTTACCAAATCATTTTCCCTAACCCTCTCACTGTGCACACCACCTCGACCAAAACACCCTATATCTGCCACTCTATCATCAAACACATTCAACAAACCTTCAAAATACTCACTCCATCTACTTCTCACATCACCACTACTTGTTATCACCTCCCCATATATATATATATATATATATATATATATATATATATATATATATATATATATATATATATATATATATATATTTATTTATTTATTTATTTTGCTTTGTCGCTGTCTCCCGCGTTTGCGAGGTAGCGCAAGGAAACAGACGAAAGAAATGGCCCAACCCACCCCCATACACAATGTATATACATACACGTCCCCACACGCAAATATACATACCTATACATCTCAATGTACACATATATATACACACACAGACACATACATATATACCCATGCACACAATTCACACTGTCTGCCTTTATTCATTCCCATCGCCACCTCGCCACACATGGAATACCATCCCCCTCCCCCCTCAGGTGTGCGAGATAGCACTAGGAAAAGACAACAAAGGCCCCATTCGTTCACACTCAGTCTCTAGCTGTCATGCAATAATGCCCGAAACCATAGCTCCCTTTCCACATCCAGGCCCCACACAACTTTCCATGATTTACCCCAGACGCTTCACATGCCCTGATTCAATCCACTGACAGCACGTCAACCCCGGGTATACCACATCGATCCAATTCACTCTTTTCCTTGCCCGCCTTTCACCCTCCTGCATGTTCAGGCCCCGATCACACAAAATCTTTTTCACTCCATCTTTCCACCTCCAATTTGGTCTCCCACTTCTCCTCGTTCCCTCCACCTCCGACACATATATCCTCTTGGTCAATCTTTCCTCACTCATTCTCTCCATGTGCCCAAACCATTTCAAAACACCCTCTTCTGCTCTCTCAACCACGCTCTTTTTATTTCCACACATCTCTCTTACCCTTACATTACTTACTCGATCAAACCACCTCACACCACACATTGTCCTCAAACATCTCATTTCCAGCACACCCACCCTCTTGCGCACAACTCTATCCATAGTCCACGCCTCGCAACCATACAACATTGTTGGAACCACTATTCCTTCAAACATACCCATTTTTGCTTTCCGAGATAATGTTCTCGACTTCCACACATTCTTCAAGGCTCCCAGGATTTTCGCCCCCTCCCCCACCCTATGATTCACTTCCGCTTCCATGGTTCCATCCGCTGCCAGATCCACTCCCAGATATCTAAAACACTTTACTTCCTCCAGTTTTTCTCCATTCAAACTTACCTCCCAATTGACTTGACCCTCAACCCTACTGTACCTAATAACCTTGCTCTTATTCACATTTACTCTTAACTTTCTTCTTTCACACACTTTACCAAACTCAGTCACCAGCTTCTGCAGTTTCTGACATGAATCAGCCACCAGCGCTGTGTCATCACCGAACAACAACTGACTCACTTCCCAAGCTCTCTCATCCACAACAGACTTCATACTTGCCCCTCTTTCCAAAACTCTTGCATTCACCTCCCTAACAACCCCATCCATAAACAAATTAAAGAACCATGGAGACATCACACACCCCTGCCGCAAACCTACATTCACTGAGAACCAATCACTTTCCTCTCTTCCTACACGTACACATGCTTTATATATATATATATATATATATATATATATATATATATATATATATATATATATATATATATATATATATTTTTTTTTTTTTTTTCTTTTTTTTTTTTGCTTTGTAGCTGTCTCCCGCGTTTGCGAGGTAGCGCAAGGAAACAGACGAAAGAAATGGCCCAACCCACCCCCATACACATGTATATACATACGTCCACACACGCAAATATACATACCTACACAGTTTTCCATGTTTTATCCCAGACGCTTCACATGCCTTGATTCAATCCACTGACAGCACGTCAACCCCGGTATACCACATCGCTCCAATTCACTCTATTCCTTGCCCTCCTTTCACCCTCCTGCATGTTCAGGCCCCGATCACACAAAATCTTTTTCACTCCATCTTTCCACCTCCAATTTGGTCTCCCTCTTCTCCTCATTCCCTCCACCTCCGACATATATATCCTCTTGGTCAATCTTTCCTCACTCATTCTCTCCATGTGACCAAACCATTTCAAAACACCCTCTTCTGCTCTCTCAACCACGCTCTTTTTATTTCCACACATCTCTCTTACCCTTACGTTACTTACTCGATCAAACCACCTCACACCACACATTGTCCTCAAACATCTCATTTCCAGCACATCCATCCTCCTGCGCACAACTCTATCCATAGTCCACGCCTCGCAACCATACAACATTGTTGGAACCACTATTCCTTCAAACATACCCATTTTTGCTTTCCGAGATAATGTTCTCGACTTCCACACATTCTTCAAGGCTCCCAGAATTTTCGCCCCCTCCCCCACCCTATGATCCACTTCCGCTTCCATGTTTCCATCCGCTGCCAGATCCACTCCCAGATATCTAAAACACTTCACTTCCTCCAGTTTTTCTCCATTCAAACTCACCTCCCAATTGACTTGACCCTCAACCCTACTGTACCTAATAACCTTGCTCTTATTCACATTTACTCTTAACTTTCTTCTTTCACACACTTTACCAAACTCAGTCACCAGCTTCTGCAGTTTCTCACATGAATCAGCCACCAGCGCTGTATCATCAGCGAACAACAACTGACTCACTTCCCAAGCTCTCTCATCCCCAACAGACTTCATACTTGCCCCTCTTTCCAAAACTCTTGCATATATATATATATATACATATATGAATATATAAATATATATATCTTTTTTCTTTCTTTTAAACTATTCGCCATTTTCCGCGTTAGCGAGGTAGCGTTAAGAACAGAGGACTGGGACTTTTTTGGAATATCCTCACCTGGCCCCCTCTGTTCCTTCTTTTGAAAAATTAAAAAAAAAACGAGAGGGGAGGATTTCCAGCCCCCCGCTCCCTCCCCTTTTAGTCGCCTTCTACGACACGCAGGGAATACGTGGGAAGTATCTTAATACCCTATCCCCAGGGATAATATATATATATATATATATATATATATATATATATATATATATATATATATATATATATATATATATATACAGAGCATCAGATTGGGGAAGAGCAGTGTGGTTTCAGAAGTGGTAGAGGATGTGTGGATCAGGTGTTTGCTTTGAAGAATGTATGTGAGAAATGCTTAGAAAAGCAAATGGATTTGTATGTAGCATTTATGGATCTGGAGAAGGCATATGATAGAGTTGATAGAGATGCTCTGTGGAAGGTAATAAGAATATATGGTGTGGGAGGAAAGTTGTTAGAAGCAGTGAAAAGTTTTTATCGAGGATGTAAGGCATGTGTACGTGTAGGAAGAGAGGAAAGTGATTGGTTCTCAGTGAATGTAGGTTTGCGGCAGGGGTGTGTGATGTCTCCATGGTTGTTTAATTTGTTTATGGATGGGGTTGTTAGGGAGGTAAATGCAAGAGTTTTGGAAAGAGGGGCAAGTATGAAGTCTGTTGGGGATGAGAGAGCTTGGGAAGTGAGTCAGTTGTTGTTCGCTGATGACACAGCGCTGGTGGCTGATTCATGTGTGAAACTGCAGAAGCTGGTGACTGAGTTTGGTAAAGTGTGTGGAAGAAGAAAGTTAAGAGTAAATGTGAATAAGAGCAAGGTTATTAGGTACAGTAGGGTTGAGGGTCAAGTCAATTGGGAGGTGAGTTTGAATGGAGAAAAACTGGAGGAAGTGAAGTGTTTTAGATATCTGGGAGTGGATCTGGCAGCGGATGGAACCATGGAAGCGGAAGTGGATCATAGGGTGGGGGAGGGGGCTAAAATTCTGGGGGCCTTGAAGAATGTGTGGAAGTCGAGAACATTATCTCGGAAAGCAAAAATGGGTATGTTTGAAGGAATAGTGGTTCCAACAATGTTGTATGGTTGCGAGGCGTGGGCTATGGATAGAGTTGTGCGCAGGAGGATGGATGTGCTGGAAATGAGATGTTTGAGGACAATGTGTGGTGTGAGGTGGTTTGATCGAGTGAGTAACGTAAGGGTAAGAGAGATGTGTGGAAATAAAAAGAGCGTGGTTGAGAGAGCAGAAGAGGGTGTTTTGAAGTGGTTTGGGCACATGGAGAGGATGAGTGAGGAAAGATTGACCAAGAGGATATATGTGTCGGAGGTGAAGGGAACAAGGAGAAGAGGGAGACCAAATTGGAGGTGGAAAGATGGAGTGAAAAAGATTTTGTGTGATCGGGGCCTGAACATGCAGGAGGGTGAAAGGAGGGCAAGGAATAGAGTGAATTGGAGCGATGTGGTATACCGGGTCTGACGTGCTGTCAGTGGATTGAATCAAGGCATGTGAAGCGTCTGGGGTAAACCATGGAAAGCTGTGTAGGTATGTATATTTGCGTGTGTGGACGTATGTATATACATGTGTATGGGGGGGGGGGGGGGTTGGGCCATTTCTTTCGTCTGTTTCCTTGCGCTACCTCGCAAACGCGGGAGACAGCGACAAAGTATAATAATAAAAATAATAATAATATATATATATATATATATATATATATATATATATATATATATATATATATATATATATATATATGGTTTATGGTGAAGTGCTTGAGGATTGGCGGAATGGATGCATAGTGCCATTGTACAAAGGCGAAGGGGATAAAGTGAGTGTTCAAAGTACAGAGGTAAAAGTTTGTTGAGTGTTCCTGGGAAATTGTATGGGAGGGTATTGATTGAGAGGGTGAAGGCATGTACAGAGCATCAGATTGGGGAAGAGCAGTGTGGTTTCAGAAGTGGTAGAGGATGTATAGATCAGGTGTTTGCTTTGAAGAATGTATGTGAGAAATACTTAGAAAACAAATATTTTTGTATGTAGCATTTATGAATCTGGAAAAGGCATATGATAGAGTTGATAGAGATGCTTTGTGGAAGGTCTTAAGAATATATGGTGTGGGAGGTAAGTTGCTAGAAGCAGTGAAAAGATTTTATCGAGGATGTAAGGTTCATGTGTCCGAGTAGGAAGAGAGGAAAGTGATTGGTTCCCAGTGAATGTCGGTTTGCGGCAGGGGTGCGTGATGTCTCCATGGTTGTTTAATTTGTTTAAGCATGGGGTTGTTAGGGAGGTGAATGGAAGAGTTTTGGAAAGAGGGGCATGTATGCAGTGTGTTGTGGATGAGAGGGCCTGGGAAGTGAGTCATTTGTTGTTCGCTGATGATACATCGCTGGTGGCTTATTCGGGCTAGAAACTGCAGAAACTGGTGACTGAGTTTGGTAAAGTGTGTGAAAGAAGAAAGCTGAGAGTAAATTTAAATAAGAGCAAGGTTATTAGGTACAGTAGGGTTGAGGGACAAGTCAGTTGGGAGGTAAGTTTGAATGGAGAAAAACTGGAGGAAGTGAAGTGATTTAGATATCTGGGAGTGGATTTGGCAGCGGATGGAACCATGGAAGCGGAAGTGAGTCACAAGGTGGGGGAGGGGGCGAAGGTTCTTTGAGCGTCGTTGAAGAATGTGTGGAAAGCGAGAACATTATCTCGGAAAGGAAAAATGGGTATGTTTGAAAGAATATTGGTTCCAACAATGTTGTATGGTTGCGAGGCATGGGCTGTACATAGGGTTGTTCGGAGGAGCGTGGACGTGTTGGAAATGAGATGTTTGAGGACAGTATGTAGTATGAGGTGGTTTGATCAAGTAATGAAAGGGTAAGAGAGGTGTTTGGTAATAAAAAGAGTGTGGTTGAGAGAGTAGAAGAGGGTGTATTGAAATGGTTTGGTCACATGGAGAGAATGAGTGAGGAAAGATTGACAAAGAGGATATATATGTCAGAGGTGGAGGGAACGAAGAGAAGTGGGAGACTAAATTGGAGGTGGAAGGCTGGAGTGAAAAAGATTGTGAACGATCGGGGCCTGAACATGCAGGAGGGTGAAAGGCGTTCAAGGAATAGAGTGAATTGGAACGATGTGGTATACCGGGGTCGACGTGCTGTCAGTGGATTGAAGCAGGGCAGGTGAAGCGTCTGGGGTAAACCATGGGAAGTTTTGTGGGGCCTGAAATTGGAAAGGGAGCTGTGCTTTTGGTGCATTATATATGACAGCTAGAGACTGAGTGAGAACAAATGTGGCCTTTGTTGTCTTTTCCTAGCGCTACCTGGCGCACGTGCGGGGGGGGGGGGTCATTTCATGTGTGGAGAGGTTGCGACGGGAATGAATATAGGCAGCAAGTATGAATTATGTACATGTGTATATATGTATATGTCTGTGTATGTATATATATATATATATATATATATATATATATATATATATATATATATATATATATATATATATATATATGTATGCGTTGAAATGTATAAGTATGTATATGTGCGTGTATGGACGTGTATTTATATACATGTGTATTGGAAATTTTGCGCGTGATGAAGATATTCCTATGAGTCCACGGGGAAAACGAAACACGATAAGTGTTTCATTTTCCCCGTGGACTCATGGGAATACATGTGTATGTGGGTAGGATGAGCCATTCTTTCATCTGTTTCCTTGCGCTACCTTGTCAACCCGGGAGACAGCGACAAAGTATGATTATTATATATATATATATATATATATATATATATATATATATATATATATATATATATATATCGCTTTTTAAACCAGGTATTCCCAATCATCAGTCCTTTTTCAGCACACAAATCTACAAGCTCTTCACCATTTCCATTTACAACACTGAACACCCCATGTATACCAATTATTCCCTCAACCGCCACATTACTCACCTTTGCATTCAAATCACCCAACACTATAACCCGGTCTCGTGCATCAAAACCACTAACACACTCATTCAGCTGCTCCCAAGACACTTGCCTCTCATGATCTTTCTTCTCATGCCCAGGTGCATATGCACCAATAATCACCCATCTCTCTCGATCAACTTTCAGTTTTACCCATATTAATCGAGAATTTACTTTCTTACATTCTATCACATACTTCCACAACTCCTGTTTCAGGAGTACTGCTACTCCTTCCCTTGCTCTTGTCCTCTCACTAACCCCTGACTTTACTCCGAAGACATTCCCAAACCACTCTTCCCCTTTACCCTTGAGCTTCGTTTCACTCAGAGCCAAAACATCCAGGTTCCTTTCCTCAAACATACTACCTATCTCTCCTTTTTTCACATCTTGGTTACATCCACACACATTTAGGCACCCCAATCTGAGCCTTCGAGGAGGATGAGCACTCCCCGCGTGACTCCTTCTGTTTCCCATTTTAGAAAGTTAAAAAAAATACAAGGAGGGGAGGATTTCTGGACCCCCGCTCCCGTCCCCTCTAGTCGCTTTCTACGACACGCGAGGAATGCGTGGGAAGTATTCTTTCACCCCTATCCCCAGGGATAATGTACATATATATATACACATACACACACATACACACACAGACGCACACATACACACACACACACACACACATACATATATATACATGTGAAAAATGTAAGAAACAATTTAGAAAACTGAAACTTCTAGCTTGAAATGAAATGAAAAAATGAATGTCACATAATGGTTCAACCTCTGGCTATGGAAAAAGGAAATGTTTAATTTATTTACACATAAGTATACTTATGTAAGTAGGAGAGATGGCCAGAGAGCGTTATTGGATTACGTGTTAATTGACAGGCGCGCGAAAGAGAGACTTTTGGATGTTAATGTGCTGAGAGGTGCAACTGGAGGGATGTCTGATCATTATCTTGTGGAGGCTAAGGTGAAGATTTGTATGGGTTTCCAGAAAAGAAGAGTGAATGTTGGGGTGAAGAGGATGGTGAGAGTAAGTGAGCTTGGGAAGGAGACTTGTGTGAGGAAGTACTAGGAGAGACTGAGTACAGAGTGGAAAAAGGTGAGAACAATGGAAGTAAGGGGAGTGGGAGAGGAATGGGATGTATTTAGGGAATCAGTGATGGATTGCGCAAGGGATGCTTATGGCATGAGAAGAGTGGGAGGTGGGTTGATTAGACTGGGTAGTGAGTGGTGGGATGAAGAAGTAAGAGTATTGGTGAAAGAGAAGAGAGAGGCATTTGGACGATTTTTGCAGGGAAAAGATGAAATTGAGTGGGAGACGTATAAAAGAAAGAGACAGGAGGTCAAGAGAAAGGTGCAAGAGGTGAAAAAAGGGCAAATGAGAGTTGGGGTGAGAGAGTATCATTAAATTTTAGGGAGAATAAAAAGATGTTTTGGAAGGAGGTAAATAAAGTGCGTAAGACAAGGGAGCAAATGGGAACTTCAGTGAAGGGCGCAAATGGGGAGGTGATAACAAGTAGTGGTGATGTGAGAAGGAGATGGAGTGAGTATTTTGAAGGTTTGTTCAATGTGTTTGATGATAGAGTGGCAGATATAGGGTGTTTTGGTCGAGGTGGTATGCAAAGTGCGAGGGTTAGGGAAAATGATTTGGTAAACAGAGAAGAGGTAGTAAAAGCTTTGCGGAAGATGAAAGCCGGCAAGGCAGCAGGTTTGGATGGTATTGCAGTGGAATCTATTAAAAAAGGGGGTGACTGTATTGTTGACTGGTTGGTAAGGTTATTTAATGTATGTATGACTCATGGTGAGGTGCCTGAGGATTGGCGGAATGCGTGCATAGTGCCATTGTACAAAGGCAAAGGGGATAAGAGTGAGTGCTCAAATTACAGAGGTATAAGTTTGTTGAGTATTCCTGGCAAATTGTATGGGAGGGTATTGATTGAGAGGGTGAAGGCATGTACAGAGCATCAGATTGGAGAAGAGCAGTGTGGTTTCAGAAGTGGTAGAGGATGTGTGGATCAGGTGTTTGCTTTGAAGAATGTATGTGAGAAATACTTAGAAAAGCAAATGGATTTGTATGTAGCATTTATGGATCTAGAGAAGGCATATGATAGAGTTGATAGAGATGCTCTGTGGAAGGTATTAAGAATATATGGTGTGGGAGGCAAGTTGTTAGAAGCAGTGAAAAGTTTTTATCGAGGATGTAAGGCATGTGTACGTGTAGGAAGAGAGGAAAGTGATTGGTTCTCAGTGAATGTAGGTTTGCGGCAGGGGTGTGTGATGTCTCCATGGTTGTTTAATTTGTTTATGGATGGGGTTGTTAGGGAGGTAAATGCAAGAGTTTTGGAAAGAGGGGCAAGGATGAAGTCTGTTGGGGATGAGAGAGCTTGGGAAGTGAGTCAGTTGTTGTTCGCTGATGATACAGCGCTGGTGGCTGATTCATGTGAGAAACTGCAGAAGCTGGTGACTGAGTTTGGTAAAGTGTGTGAAAGAAGAAAGTTAAGAGTAAATGTGAATAAGAGCAAGGTTATTAGGTACAGTAGGGGTGAGGGTCAAGTCAATTGGGAGGTGAGTTTGAATGGAGAAAAACTGGAGGAAGTGAAGTGTTTTAGATATCTGGGAGTGGATCTGGCAGCGGATGGAAACATGGAAGCGGAAGTGGATCATAGGGTGGGGGAGGGGGCGAAAATTCTGGGAGCCTTGAAGAATGTGTGGAAGTCGAGAACATTATCTCGGAAAGCAAAAATGGGTATGTTTGAAGGAATAGTGGTTCCAACAATGTTGTATGGTTGCGAGGCGTGGGCTATGGATAGAGTTGTGCGCAGGAGGATGGATGTGCTGGAAATGAGATGTTTGAGGACAATGTGTGGTGTGAGGTGGTTTGATCGAGTAAGTAACGTAAGGGTAAGAGAGATGTGTGGAAATAAAAAGAGCGTGGTTGAGAGAGCAGAAGAGGGTGTTTTGAAATGGTTTGGTCACATGGAGAGATGAGTGAGGAAAGATTGACCGAAGAGGATATATGTGTCGGAGGTGGAGGGAACGAGGAGAAGAGGGAGACCAAATTGGAGGTGGAAAGATGGAGTGAAAAAGATTTTGTGTGATCGGGGCCTGAACATGCAGGAGGGTGAAAGGAGGGCAAGGAATAGAGTGAATTGGAGCGATTTGGTATACCGGGGTCTGACGTGCTGTCAGTGGATTGAATCAAGGCATGTGAAGCGTCTGGGGTAAACCATGGAAAGCTGTGTAGGTATGTATATTTGCGTGTGTGGACGTATGTATATACATGTGTATGGGGGGGGCTTTGGGCCATTTCTTTCGTCTGTTTCCTTGCGCTACCTCGCAAACGCGGGAGACAGCGACAAAGTATAATAATAAAAATAATAATAATATATATATATATATATATATATATATATATATATATATATATATATATATATATATATGTATATATGGTTTATGGTGAAGTGCTTGAGGATTGGCGGAGTGGATGCATAGTGCCATTGTACTGAGGCGAAGGGGATAAAGTGAGTGTTCAAATTACAGAGGTAAAAGTTTGTTGAGTGTTCCTGGGAAATTGTATGGGAGGGTATTGATTGAGAGGGTGAAGGCATGTACAGAGCATCAGATTGGGGAAGAGCAGTGTGGTTTCAGAAGTGGTAGAGGATGTATAGATCAGGTGTTTGCTTTGAAGAATGTATGTGAGAAATACTTAGAAAACAAATATTTTTGTATGTAGCATTTATGAATCTGGAAAAGGCATATGATAGAGTTGATAGAGATGCTTTGTGGAAGGTCTTAAGAATATATGGTGTGGGAGGTAAGTTGCTAGAAGCAGTGAAAAGATTTTATCGAGGATGTAAGGTTCATGTGTCCGAGTAGGAAGAGAGGAAAGTGATTTGTTCCCAGTGAATGTCGGTTTGCGGCAGGGGTGCGTGATGTCTCCATGGTTGTTTAATTTGTTTATGCATGGGTTTGTTAGGGAGGTGAATGGAAGAGTTTTGGAAAGAGGGGCATGTATGCAGTGTGTTGTGGATGAGAGGGCCTGGGAAGTGAGTCATTTGTTGTTCGCTGATGATACATCGCTGGTGGCTTATTCGGGCTAGAAACTGCAGAAACTGGTGACTGAGTTTGGTAAAGTGTGTGAAAGAAGAACGCTGAGAGTAAATGTAAATAAGAGCAAGGTTATTAGGTACAGTAGGGTTGAGGGACAAGTCAGTTGGGAGGTAAGTTTGAATGGAGAAAAACTGGAGGAAGTGAAGTGATTTAGATATCTGGGAGTGGATTTGGCAGCGGATGGAACCATGGAAGCGGAAGTGAGTCACAAGGTGGGGGAGGGGGCGAAGGTTCTTTGAGCGTCGTTGAAGAATGTGTGGAAAGCGAGAACATTATCTCGGAAAGCAAAAATGGGTATGTTTGAAAGAATATTGGTTCCAACAATGTTGTATGGTTGCGAGGCATGGGCTGTACATAGGGTTGTTCGGAGGAGCGTGGATGTGTTGGAAATGAGATGTTTGAGGACAGTATGTAGTATGAGGTGGTTTGATCAAGTAATGAAAGGGTAAGAGAGGTGTGTGGTAATAAAAAGAGTGTGGTTGAGAGAGTAGAAGAGGGTGTATTGAAATGGTTTGGTCACATGGAGAGAATGAGTGAGGAAAGATTGACAAAGAGGATATATATGTCAGAGGTGGAGGGAACGAAGAGAAGTGGGAGACTAAATTGGAGGTGGAAGGCTGGAGTGAAAAAGATTGTGAACGATCGGGGCCTGAACATGCAGGAGGGTGAAAGGCGTTCAAGGAATAGAGTGAATTGGAACGATGTGGTATACCGGGGTCGACGTGCTGTCAGTGGATTGAAGCAGGGCAGGTGAAGCGTCTGGGGTAAACCATGGGAAGTTTTGTGGGGCCTGAAATTGGAAAGGGAGCTGTGGTTTTGGTGCATTATATATGACAGGTAGAGACTGAGTGTGAACAAATGTGGCCTTTGTTGTCTTTTCCTAGCGCTACCTGGCGCACGTGCGGGGGGGGGGGGGGGGTCATTTCATGTGTGGAGGGGTTGCGACGGGAATGAATATAGGCAGCAAGTATGAATTATGTACATGTGTATATATGTATATGTCTGTGTATGTATATATATATATATATATATATATATATATATATATATATATATATATATATATTTTTTTTTTTTTTTTTTTTTTATACTTTGTCGCTGTCTCCCGCGTTTGCGAGGTAGCGCAAGGAAACAGACGAAAGAAATGGCCCAACCCCCCCCCCCCCCCCCCCCCCCCCATACACATGTACATACACACGTCCACACACGCAAATATACATACCTACACAGCTTTCCATGGTTTACCCCAGACGCTTCACATGCCTTGATTCACTCCACTGACAGCACGTCAACCCCTGTATACCACATCGCTCCAATTCACTCTATTCCTTGCCCTCCTTTCACCCTCCTGCATGTTCAGGCCCCGATCACACAAAATCTTTTTCACTCCATCTTTCCACCTCCAATTTGGTCTCCCTCTTCTCCTCGTTCCCTCCACCTCCGACACATATATCCTCTTGGTCAATCTTTCCTCACTCATTCTCTCCATGTGCCCAAACCATTTCAAAACACCCTCTTCTGCTCTCTCAACCACGCTCTTTTTATTTCCACACATCTCTCTTACCCTTACGTTACTTACTCGATCAAACCACCTCACACCACACATTGTCCTCAAACATCTCATTTCCAGCACATCCATCCTCCTGCGCACAACTCTATCCATAGCCCACGCCTCGCAACCATACAACATTGTTGGAACCACTATTCCTTCAAACATACCCATTTTTGCTTTCCGAGATACTGTTCTCGACTTCCACACATTTTTCAAGGCTCCCAAAATTTTCGCCCCCTCCCCCACCCTATGATCCACTTCCGCTTCCATGGTTCCATCCGCTGACAGATCCACTCCCAGATATCTAAAACACTTCACTTCCTCCAGTTTTTCTCCATTCAAACTCACCTCCCAATTGACTTGACCCTCAACCCTACTGTACCTAATAACCTTGCTCTTATTCACATTTCACTCTTAACTTTCTTCTTCCACACACTTTACCAAACTCAGTCACCAGCTTCTGCAGTTTCTCACATGAATCAGCCACCAGCGCTGTATCATCAGCGAACAACAACTGACTCACTTCCCAAGCTCTCTCATCCCCAACAGACTTCATACTTGCCCCTCTTTCCAGGACTCTTGCATTTACCTCCCTAACAACCCCATCCATAAACAAATTAAACAACCATGGAGACATCACACACCCCTGCCGCAAACCTACATTCACTGAGAACCAATCACTTTCCTCTCTTCCTACACGTACACATGCCTTACATCCTCGATAAAAACTTTTCACTGCTTCTAACAACTTGCCTCCCACACCATATATTCTTAATACCTTCCACAGAGCATCTCTATCAACTCTATCATATGCCTTCTCCAGATCCATAAATGCTACATACAAATCCATTTGCTTTTCTAAGTATTTCTCACATACATTCTTCAAAGCAAACACCTGATCCACACATCCTCTACCACTTCTGAAACCGCACTGCTCTTCCCCAATCTGATGCTCTGTACATGCCTTCACCCTCTCAATCAATACCCTCCCATATAATTTACCAGGAATACTCAACAAACTTATACCTCTGTAATTTGAGCACTCACTCTTATCCCCTTTGCCTTTGTACAATGGCACTATGCACGCATTCCGCCAATCCTCAGGCACCTCACCATGAGTCATACATACATTAAATAACCTTACCAACCAGTCAACAATACAGTCACCCCCTTTTTTAATAAATTCCACTGCAATACCATCCAAACCTGCTGCCTTGCCGGCTTTCATCTTCCGCAAAGCTTTACTACCTCTTCTCTGTTTACCAAATCATTTTCCCTAACCCTCTCACTTTGCACACCACCTCGACCAAAACACCCTATATCTGCCACTCTGTCATCAGACACATTCAACAAACCTTCAAAATACTCATTCCATCTCCTTCTCACATCACCACTACTTGTTATCACCTCCCCATTTACGCCCTTCACTGAAGTTCCCATTTGCTCCCTTGTCTTACGCACCCTATTTACCTCCTTCCAGAACATCTTTTTATTCTCCCTAAAATTTACTGATAGTCTCTCACCCCAACTGTCATTTGCCCTTTTTTTCACCTCTTGCACCTTTCTCTTGACCTCCTGTCTCTTTCTTTTATACTTCTCCCACTCAATTGCATTTTTTCCCTGCAAAAATCGTCCAAATGCCTCTCTCTTCTCTTTCACTAATACTCTTACTTCTTCATCCCACCACTCACTACCCTTTCTAATCAGCCCACCTCCCACTCTTCTCATGCCACAAGCATCTTTTGCGCAATCCATCACTGATTCCCTAAATACATCCCATTCCTCCCCCACTCCCCTTACTTCCATTGTTCTCACCTTTTTCCATTCTGTACACAGTCTCTCCTGGTACTTCCCCACACAGGTCTCCTTCCCAAGCTCACTTACTCTCACCACCTTCTTCACCCCAACATTCACTCCTCTTTTCTGAAAACCCATACTAATCTTCACCTTAGCCTCCACAAGATAATGATCAGACATCCCTCCAGTTGCACCTCTCAGCACATTAACATCCAAAAGTCTCTCTTTCGCACGCCTGTCAATTAACACGTAATCCAATAACGCTCTCTGGCCATCTCTCCTACTTACATAAGTATACTTATGTATATCTCGCTTTTTAAACCAGGTATTCCCAATCATCAGTCCTTTTTCAGCACATAAATCTACAAGCTCTTCACCATTTCCATTTACAACACTGAACACCCCATGCATACCAATTATTCCCTCAACTGCCACATTACTCACCTTTGCATTCAAATCACCCATCACTATAACCCGGTCTCGTGCATCAAAACCGCTAACACACTCATTCAGCTGCTCCCAAAACACTTGCCTCTCATGATCTTTCTTCTCATGCCCAGGTGCATATGCACCAATAATCACCCACCTCTCTCCATCAACTTTCAATTTTACCCATATTAATCGAGAATTTACTTTCTTACATTCTATCACATACTCCCACAACTCCTGTTTCAGGAGTATTGCTACTCCTTCCCTTGCTCTTGTCCTCTCACTAACCCCTGACTTCACTCCACAGACATTTCCAAACCACTCTTCCCCTTTACCCTTGAGCTTCGTTTCACTCAGAGCCAAAACATCCAGGTTCCTTTCCTCAAACATACATACTATTGACGTTTGTGTGAATAAATTGTACATTTCCTTTTCCATAGCCAGAGGTTGAACCATTATGTGACATTCATTTTTTTTCATTCATTTCAAGCTAAAAGTTTGTTTTCTAAATTGTTTCTTACATTTTTCATATGTATATATATGTGTGTGTGTGTGTGTGTGTGTATGTGCGTATGTGTGTGTATGTGTGTGTGTGTGTGTATGTATATATATATGTATATTATCCCTGGGGATAGGGGTGAAAGAATACTTCCCACGTATTCCTCGCGTGTCGTAGAAAGCGACTAGAGGGGACGGGAGCGGGGGGCCGGAAATCCTCCCCTCCTTGTATTAACTTTCTAAAATGGGAAACAGAAGAAGGAGTCACGCGGGGAGTGATCATCCTCCTCGAAGGCTCAGAGTGGGGTGCCTAAATGTGTGTGGATGTAACCAAGATGTGATATATATATATATATATATATATATATATATATATATATATATATATATATATATATATATGTATGCGTTGAAATGTATAAGTATGTATATGTGCGTGTATGGACGTGTATTTATATACATGTGTATTGGAAATTTTGCGCGTGATGAAGATATTCCTATGAGTCCACGGGGAAAACGAAACACGATAAGTGTTTCATTTTCCCCGTGGACTCATGGGAATACATGTGTATGTGGGTAGGATGAGCCATTCTTTCATCTGTTTCCTTGCGCTACCTTGTCAACCCGGGAGACAGCGACAAAGTATGATTATTATATATATATATATATATATATATATATATATATATATATATATATATATATCGCTTTTTAAACCAGGTATTCCCAATCATCAGTCCTTTTTCAGCACACAAATCTACAAGCTCTTCACCATTTCCATTTACAACCCTGAACACCCCATGTATACCAATTATTCCCTCAACCGCCACATTACTCACCTTTGCATTCAAATCACCCAACACTATAACCCGGTCTCGTGCATCAAAACCACTAACACACTCATTCAGCTGCTCCTAAAACACTTGCCTCTCATGATCTTTCTTCTCATGCCCAGGTGCATATGCACCAATAATCACCCATCTCTCTCCATCAACTTTCAGTTTTACCCATATTAATCGAGAATTTACTTTCTTACATTCTATCACATACTTCCACAACTCCTGTTTCAGGAGTACTGCTACTCCTTCCCTTGCTCTTGTCCTCTCACTAACCCCTGACTTTACTCCCAAGACATTCCCAAACCACTCTTCCCCTTTACCCTTGAGCTTCGTTTCACTCAGAGCCAAAACATCCAGGTTCCTTTCCTCAAACATACTACCTATCTCTCCTTTTTTCACATCTTGGTTACATCCACACACATTTAGGCACCCCAATCTGAGCCTTCGAGGAGGATGAGCACTCCCCGCGTGACTCCTTCTTCTGTTTCCCATTTTAGAAAGTTAAAAAAAATACAAGGAGGGGAGGATTTCTGGCCCCCCGCTCCCGTCCCCTCTAGTCGCTTTCTACGACACGCGAGGAATGCGTGGGAAGTATTCTTTCACCCCTATCCCCAGGGATAACGTACATATATATATACACATACACACACATACACACACACACGCACACATACACACACACACACACACACACATACATATATATACATGTGAAAAATGTAAGAAACAATTTAAAAAACTGAAACTTCTAGCTTGAAATGAAATGAAAAAATGAATGTCACATAATGGTTCAACCTCTGGCTATGGAAAAAGGAAATGTTTAATTCATTTACACATAAGTATTCTTATGTAAGTAGGAGAGATGGCCAGAGAGCGTTATTGGATTACGTGTTAATTGACAGGCGCGCGAAAGAGAGACTTTTGGATGTTAATGTGCTGAGAGGTGCAACTGGAGGGATGTCTGATCATTATCTTGTGGAGGCTAAGGTGAAGATTTGTATGGGTTTCCAGAAAAGAAGAGTGAATGTTGGGGTGAAGAGGGTGGTGAGAGTAAGTGAGCTTGGGAAGGAGACTTGTGTGAGGAAGTACTAGGAGAGACTGAGTACAGAGTGGAAAAAGGTGAGAACAATGGAAGTAAGGGGAGTGGGGGAGGAATGGGATGTATTTAGGGAATCAGAAATGGATTGCGCAAGGGATGCTTGTGGCGTGAGAAGAGTGGGAGGTGGGTTGATTAGAAAGGGTAGTGAGTGGTGGGATGAATAAGTAAGAGTATTGGTGAAAGAGAAGAGAGAGGCATTTGGACGATTTTTGCCGGGAAAAGATGAAATTGAGTGGGAGACGTATAAAAGAAAGAGACAGGAGGTCAAGAGAAAGGTGCAAGAGGTGAAAAAAAGGGCAAATGAGAGTTAGGGTGAGAGAGTATCATTAAATTTTAGGGAGAATAAAAAGATGTTTTGGAAGGAGGTAAATAAAGTGTGTAAGACAAGGGAGCAAATGGGAACTTCAGTGAAGGGCGCAAATGGGGAGGTGATAACAAGTAGTGGTGATGTGAGAAGGAGATGGAGTGAGTATTTTGAAGGTTTGTTGAATGTGTTTGATGATAGAGTGGCAGATATAGGGTGTTTTGGTCGAGGTGGTGTGCAAAGTGCGAGGGTTAGGGAAAATGATTTGGTAAACAGAGAAGAGGTAGTAAAAGCTTTGCGGAAGATGAAAGCCGGCAAGGCAGCAGGTTTGGATGGTATTGCAGTGGAATCTATTAAAAAAGGGGGTGACTGTATTGTTGACTGGTTGGTAAGGTTATTTAATGTATGTATGACTCATGGTGAGGTGCCTGGGGATTGGCGGAATGCGTGCATAGTGCCATTGTACAAAGGCAAAGGGGATAAGAGTGAGTGCTCAAATTACAGAGGTATAAGTTTGTTGAGTATTCCTGGCAAATTGTATGGGAGGGTATTGATTGAGAGGGTGAAGGCATGTACAGAGCATCAGATTGGAGAAGAGCAGTGTGGTTTCAGAAGTGGTAGAGGATGTGTGGATCAGGTGTTTGCTTTGAAGAATGTATGTGAGAAATACTTAGAAAAGCAAATGGATTTGTATGTAGCATTTATGGATCTAGAGAAGGCATATGATAGAGTTGATAGAGATGCTCTGTGGAAGGTATTAAGAATATATGGTGTGGGAGGCAAGTTGTTAGAAGCAGTGAAAAGTTTTTATCGAGGATGTAAGGCATGTGTACGTGTAGGAAGAGAGGAAAGTGATTGGTTCTCAGTGAATGTAGGTTTGCGGCAGGGGTGTGTGATGTCTCCATGGTTGTTTAATTTGTTTATGGATGGGGTTGTTAGGGAGGTAAATGCAAGAGTTTTGGAAAGAGGGGCAAGGATGAAGTCTGTTGGGGATGAGAGAGCTTGGGAAGTGAGTCAGTTGTTGTTCGCTGATGATACAGCGCTGGTGGCTGATTCATGTGAGAAACTGCAGAAGCTGGTGACTGAGTTTGGTAAAGTGTGTGAAAGAAGAAAGTTAAGAGTAAATGTGAATAAGAGCAAGGTTATTAGGTACAGTAGGGTTGAGGGTCAAGTCAATTGGGAGGTGAGTTTGAATGGAGAAAAACTGGAGGAAGTGAAGTGTTTTAGATATCTGGGAGTGGATCTGGCAGCGGATGGAAACATGGAAGCGGAAGTGGATCATAGGGTGGGGGAGGGGGCGAAAATTCTGGGAGCCTTGAAGAATGTGTGGAAGTCGAGAACATTATCTCGGAAAGCAAAAATGGGTATGTTTGAAGGAATAGTGGTTCCAACAATGTTGTATGGTTGCGAGGCGTGGACTATGGATAGAGTTGTGCGTAGGAGGATGGATGTGCTGGAAATGAGATGTTTGAGGACAATGTGTGGTGTGAGGTGGTTTGATCGAGTAAGTAACGTAAGGGTAAGAGAGATGTGTGGAAATAAAAAGAGCGTGGTTGAGAGAGCAGAAGAGGGTGTTTTGAAATGGTTTGGTCACATGGAGAGAATGAGTGAGGAAAGATTGACCAAGAGGATATATGTGTCGGAGGTGGAGGGAACGAGGAGAAGAGGGAGACCAAATTGGAGGTGGAAAGATGGAGTAAAAAAGATTTTGTGTGATCGGGGCCTGAACATGAAGGAGGGTGAAAGGAGGGCAAGGAATAGAGTGAATTGGAGCGATGTGGTATACCGGGGTTGACGTGCTGTCAGTGGATTGAATCAAGGCATGTGAAGCGTCTGGTGTAAACCATGGAAAGCTGTGTAGGTATGTATATTTGCGTGTGTGGACGTATGTATATACATGTGTATGGTGGTGGGTTGGGCCATTTCTTTCGTCTGTTTCCTTGCGCTACCTCGCAAACGCGGGAGACAGCGACAAAAAAAAAAATTATATATATTAGGGAAAATGATTTGGTAAACAGAGAAGAGGTAGTAAAGGTTTGCGGAAGATGAAAGCCGGCAAGGCAGCAGGTTTGGATGGTATTGCAGTGGAATTTATTAAAAAAGGGGGTGACTGTATTGTTGACTGGTTGGTAAGGTTATTTAATGTATGTATGACTCACGGTGAGGTGCCTGAGGATTGGCGGAATGCGTGCATAGTGCCATTGTACAAAGGCAAAGGGGATAAGAGTGAGTGCTCAAATTGCAGAGGTATAAGTTTGTTGAGTATTCCTGGTAAATTATATGTGAGGGTATTGATTGAGAGGGTGAAGGCATGTACAGAGCATCAGATTGGGGAAGAGCAGTGTGGTTTCAGAAGTGGTAGAGGATGTGTGGATCAGGTGTTTGCTTTGAAGATTGTATGTGAGAAATACTTAGAAAAGCAAATGGATTTGTATGTAGCATTTATGGATCTGGAGAAGGCATATGATAGAGTTGATAGAGATGCTCTGTGGAAGGTATTAAGAATATATGGTGTGGGAGGCAAGTTGTTAGAAGCAGTGAAAAGTTTTTATCGAGGATGTAAGGCATGTGTACGTGTAGGAAGAGAGGAAAGTGATTGGTTCTCAGTGAATGTAGGTTTGCGGCAGGGGTGTGTGATGTCTCCATGGTTGTTTAATTTGTTTATGGATGGGGTTGTTAGGGAGGTGAATGCAAGAGTTTTGGAAAGAGTGCAAGTATGAAGTCTGTTGGGGATGAGAGAGCTTGGGAAGTGAGTCAGTTGTTGTTCGCTGATGATACAGCGCTGGTGGCTGATTCATGTGAGAAACTGCAGAAGCTGGTGACTGAGTTTGGTAAAGTGTGTGAAAGAAGAAAGTTAAGAGTAAATGTGAATAAGAGCAAGGTTATTAGGTACAGTAGGGTTGAGGGTCAAGTCAATTGGGAGGTGAGTTTGAATGGAGAAAACTGGAGGAAGTGAAGTGTTTTAGATATCTGGGAGTGGATCTGGCAGCGGATGGAACCATGGAAGCGGAAGTGGATCATAGGGTGGGGGAGGGGGCGAAAATTCAGGGAGCCTTGAAGAATGTTTGGAAGTCGAGAACATTATCTCGGAAAGCAAAAATGGGTATGTTTGAAGGAATAGTGGTTCCAACAATGTTGTATGGTTTCGAGGCGTGGGCTATGGATAGAGTTGTGCGCAGGAGGATGGATGTGCTGGAAATGAGATGTTTGAGGACAATGTGTGGTGTGATGTGGTTTGATCGAGTAAGTAACGTAAGGGTAAGAGAGATGTGTGGAAATAAAAAGAGCGTGGTTGAGAGAGCAGAAGAGGGTGTTTTGAAATGGTTTGGGTACATGGAGAGAATGAGTGAGGAAAGATTGACCAAGAGGATATATGTGTCGGAGGTGGAGGGAACGAGGAGAATAGGGAGACCAAATTGGAGTTGGAAAGATGGAGTGAAAAAGATTTTGTGATCGGGGCCTGAACATGCAGGAGGGTGAAAGGAGGGCAAGGAATAGAGTGAATTGGAGCGATGTGGTATACCGGGGTTGACGTGCTGTCAGTGGATTGAATCGAGGCATGTGAAGCGTCTGGGGTAAACCATGGAAAGCTGTGTAGGTATGTATATTTTGCGTGTGTGGACGTATGTATATACATGTGTATGGGGGTGGGTTGGGCCATTTCTTTCGGCTGTTTCCTTGCGCTACCTCGCAAACGCGGGAGACAGCGACAAAGCAAAAAAAAAAAAAAAAAAAAAAAAAAATACATTTATTTATTTATTTTCATTTATTTTGCTTTCTCGCTGTTTCCCGCGTTTGCGAGGTAGCGCAGGGAAACAGACGAAAGAAATGACCCAACCCACCCCCATTCACATGTATATACATACACGTCCCCACACGCAAATATACATACCCATACATCTCAATGTACACATATATATACACACATAGACATATACATATATACACATGCACACAATTCACACTGTCTGCATTTATTCATTCCCATCGCCACCTCGCCACACATGGAATAACATCCCCCTCCCCCCTAATGTGTGCGAGGTAGCGCTAGGAAAAGACAACAAAGGCAACATTCGTTCACACTCAGTCTCTATCTGTCATGCAATAATGCCCGAACCACAGCTCCCTTTCCACATCCAGGCCCCACACAACTTTCCTTGGTTTACCCCAGACGCTTCACATGCCCTGATTCAATCCATTGACAGCACGTCGACCCCGGTATACCACATCGATCCAATTCACTCTATTCTTTGCCCGCCTTTCTCCCTCCTGCATGTTCAGGCCCCGATCACTCAAAATCTTTTTCACTCCATCTTTCCACCTCCAGTTTGATCTCCCACTTCTCCTCGTTCCCTCCACCTCCGACACATATATCCTCTTGGTCAATCTTTCCTCACTCATTCTCTCCATGTGCCCAAACCATTTCAAAACACCCTCTTCTGCTCTCTCAACCACGCTCTTCTTATTTCCACACATCTCTCTCACCCTTACATTACTTACTCGATCAAACCACCTCACACCACATACTGTCCTCAAACATCCCATTTGCAGCACATCCACCCTCCTGCGCACTACTCTATCCATAGTCCACGCCTCGCAACCATACACCATTGTTGGAACCACTATTCCTTTAAACACAGCCATTTTTGCTCTCTCTCTCTCTCTCTCTCTCTCTCTCTCTCTCTCTCTCTCTCTCTCTCTCTCTCTCTCTCTCTCTCTCTCTCTCTCTCTCTTTCTCTCTCTCTCTCTCTCTCTCTCTCTCTCTCTCTCTCTCTCTCTCTCTCTCTCTCTCTCTCTCTCTCTCTCTATATATATATATATATATATATATATATATATATATATATATATATATATCGAGTGCAGTATGTGTTATACATGCATCATTACGCAGCTTTGAAAATATCTTTATCAGTTAAAGTGGATTTATTTTCAACTGATTTTTTCTAATTATTTTTTCGAACAATGGCCAGGAAGGCAGTCGAGTCAGTATCGTTGTCTGTGTTGGGTTAAGTACACCGAGAGAATGAGGAAAACGGTGGAATACAAAAAGTTATTCGCACGATTTTTGAAGTGAACGAGACGCTGCCTGCGTCTGTAGATCTGCGCAGGTGGGCGGATGTTTAGGCCTGCGCAAGTGGGTGAGTGTGTAGATCTGCCCAAGTGGGTGGGTGTGTAGACCTGCCCAAGTGGGTGGGTGTGTAGACCTGCGCTTGTGGGTGGGTGTGTAGACCTGCGCAGGTGGGTGGGTGTGTAGACCTGCGCAGGTGGGTGGAAGTATAAACCTGCGCAGGTGAGTGGGTTCGTTATGATGCCTCCTGTAAAGAGAGCGAGAGCCTTACCATAAAATATGCGGACACGGGAAAATTGTCATTTCATGTTCAGTGTTTTCATTTGTGGTGTATGAATGTTAATTGGTTCATTCTTACGCATGACCAGATTTCCATATTTTATTTTTAACAATTACCAGTATTTTTTTTAATGATGATAACGTTACTTTCGAAGTGAAGAAATTATATATATATATATATATATATATATATATATATATATATATATATATATATATATATATATATATATATTTTTTTTTTTTTTTATTTATTTTGCTTAGTCGCTGTCTCCCGCGTTTGCGAGGTAGCGCAAGGAAACAGACGAAAGAAATGGCCCAACCCACCCCCATGCACGTGTATATACATACACGTCCACACACGCAAATATACATACCCATACATCTCAATGTACACATAGATATACACACACAGACACATACATATATACAAATGCACACAATTCACACTGTCTGCCTTTATTCATTCCCATCGCCACCTCGCCACACATGGAATGACATCCCCCTTCCCCCCTCATGTGTGCGAGGTAGCGCTAGGAAAAGATATATATATATATATATATATATATATATATATATATATATATATATATATATATATATATATATATATTATTTTTTTATCTTATAGATATTCGCCATTTCCCGCGTTAACGAGGAAGCGTTAAGAACAGAGGACTGAACCATAGAGGAATATCCTCACTTGGCCCCCTTCTCTGTTCCTTCTTTTGGAAAATTTAGAACGAGAGGGGAGGATTTCCAGTCAACCCAACTGTTCAATTACCCTTCGGGGTTGGTCGATAAAATGGGTACCTGGCTCAGGCTATTGGCTAGACTCAGAAAGGGCAAGAGGGGCAAGTATGCAGTCTGTTGTGGATGAGAGAGCTTGGGAAGTGAGTCAGTTATTGTTTGCTGATGATACAGCGCTGGTGGCTGATTCATGTGAGAAACTGCAGAAGCTGGTGACTGAGTTTGATAAAGTGTGTGAAAGAAGTAAGCTGAGAGTAACTGTGAATAAGAGCAAGGTTATTAGGTACAGTTGAGGTTGAGGGTCAAGTCAATTGGGGGGTAAGTTTGAATGGAGAAAAACTGGAGGAAGTAAAGTGTTTTAGATATCTGGGAGTGGATTTGGCAGCGGATGGAACCATGGAAGCGGAAGTGAATCAAGGGGTAGGGGAGGGGGCAAAAATTCTGGGAGCCTTGAAGAATGTGTGGAAGTCGAGAACATTATCTCGGAAAGCAAAAATGGGTATGTTTGAAGGAATAGTGGTTCCAACAATGTTATATGGTTGCGAGGCGTGGGCTATGGATAGAGCTATGCGCAGGAGGGTGGATGTGCTGGAAATGAGATGTTTGAGGACAATATGTGGTGTGAGGTGGTTTGATCGAGTAAGTAATAATAGGGTAAGAGAGATGTGTGGTAATAAAAAGAGTGTGGTTGAGAGAGCAGAAGAGGGTGTTTTGAAATGGTTTGGTCGCATGGAGAGAATGAGTGAGGAAAGATTGACCAAGAGGATATATGTGTCAGAGGTGAAGGGAACGAAGAGAAGTGGGAGACCAAATTGGAGGTGGAAAGATGGAGTGAAAAAGATTTTGAGTGATCGGGGCCTGAACATGCAGGAGGGTGAAAGGCGTGCAAGGAATAGAGTGAATTGGAATGATGTGGTATACTGCGGTCGACGTGCTGTCAGTGGATTGAAGCAGGGCATGTGAAGCGTCTGGGGTAAACCATGGAAAGTTGTGTGGGGCCTGGATGTGGAAAGGGGGCTGTGGTTTCGGTGCATTCTTACATGACAGCTAGAGACTGAGTGTGAACGAATGGGGCCTTTGTTGTCTTTTCCTAGCGCTACTTCGCGCACATGAAGGGGGAGGGGGTTGTTATTTCATGTGTGGCGAGGTGGCAATGGTAATGAATAAAGGCAGACTATGAATTATGTACATGTGTATATATGTATATGTCTGTCTGTGCATATATATGTATACGTTGAGATGTATAGGTATGTATATTTGCGTGTGTGGACGTGTATGTATATACATGTGTATGTCTGTGTGTGCATATATATGTATACGTTGAGATGTGTAGGTATGTATATTTGCGTGTGTGGACGTGTATGTATATACATGTGTATGTGGGTTTGTTGGGCCATTCTTTCGTCTGTTTTCTTGTGCCACCTCGCTAACGCGGGAGACAGCGACAGAGCAAAATAAGTAAATAAAATAAATAAATAAATAAATATATATATATATATATATATATATATATATATATATATATATATATATATATATATATATATATATATATATATATATATATGCGCTAATGTTATGAACTTGATTAGAGCCTCAGCTGCCGGTGCTGTGTCATCTAACATAAAAAGTAATGTGCTGAGAGGTGCAGCTGGTGTGCTGTCTGATCACTATCTTGTGGAGGTGAGGGTGAAGATTTGTAAAGGTTTTCGATAAAGAGGAGAGAATTTCGAGAAGAGAGTGGTGAGAGTAAGCGACTTGGAAAGAAGACTTGTGTGAAGAAATGCTGGCAGAGATTGAGTGTAGAATGGCAAAAGGTGAGAGCAAATAAAGCGAGGGGAGTGAGTGAGGAATGGCAGGTATTCAGGGAAGCAGTGATGGCATATGCTAGAGATTCATGTGGCATGAGAAAGGTGGTAGGTGGGCAGATAAGAAAGAGTAGTGAGTGATAGGGATGAAGAAGTACAGTTGTTAGTGAAAGAGAAATGAAAGGCATTTGGATGGTACTTACAGGGAAGAAGATAGATGTACAAGAGAAAGCAGTAGGAGATCAAGAGGAAGGTGCCAGGGTTGAAAAAGAGGGCAAAAGAAAGTTGGGGTGAGAGAGAATAATTAAACTTTATGGAGAATAAGACGATGTTTTTGAAGGAAGTAAATAATGTGCGAGAGACAAAAGAACAAATAGGAACATCTGTGAAGGGGCCAAAAGAGGAAGTAATGACTGGTGGTAATGAAGTGAGGAGGAGATGGGGTGATTGATTTGAAGGTTTGTTGAATGTGTTTGATGATAGAGTGGCAGATATAGGATGTTTTGATCGGGGTGGTGTGCGAAGTGAGAGGGTCAGGGAGAATGTTTTGGTTAAGAGAGAACAGGTGGTGAAAGCCTTGCGAAAGATGGAATGCGGCAAGGCGGCGGGTTTGAATGGTACTGCGGTTGAATTTGTTAAGAAAGGGGGTGACTCTGTTGTTGATTGGTTGGTACTGATATTCATTGTATGGATGGATCAATGAGTGCCTGAGGATTGGCAGAATGCATTTATGATGCCGTTGTATGAAGGTAAAGGAGATAAAGGTAAGTGTTCAAACTACAGAGGTGTAAGTTTGTTTATTATGTCTGTCTAGTTGTATGGAGAGTATTGATTGAGAGGGTGAAGGCATGTACAGATATCAGATTTGGGAGGAGCAGTGTGGTTTCAAAAGTGGTAGAGGATTTGTGTATCTGGTGTTTGCTTTGAAGAATGTAAGAAATACTTAGAAAAACAGACGGATTTGTATGTGGCATTTATGAATCTGGAGATGGCATATGATTAGGTTGGTAGAGATACTATGTGGAAGGTCTTAAGAATATGTGGCGTGGGAGGTAAGCTGCTTGAAGCAGTGAGAAGTTTTTATCAAGGATGTAAAGCATGTGTACGAGTAGGAAGAGAGAAGAGTGTTGGTTTCCCGTAAAGTGCGGTCTGCAGCAGGGGTGTGTGATGGCACCATAGTTGTATCATTTGTTTATGGATGGGATGGTTAGGCAGGTGAATGCAAGAGTTTTGAAGAGTGAGAGAGTATTCAGTCTGTTGGGATGAGAGAACCTGTGAAATGAGTCAGTTGTTCGCCGATGATACAGCGCTGGTGGCTGATTCGTGTGAGAAACTGCAGAGGTTGGTGACTGAGTTTGGAAGAGTGTGTGAAAAGAGAAAGTCGAGAATAAATGTAAATAAAGCAATGCTGTAAGGCTCAGCAGAGCTGAGGGACAAGTTGTTTGGGATGTAAGTTTGAATGAAGAAAAACTGGAGGAAGTGAAGTGTTTTAGATATCTGGGAGGGAACTTAGCAAGCTGATGGAACCATGGAAGCGGAAGTGAGTCAGAGAGTTGGGGAGGGGACGAAGGTTTCCTGAGCGATGAAGAACATATCGAAGGGAAGAACGTTATCCCAGAGAGTAAAAATGGGTAAGTTTGAAGGAATAGTAGTTCCAACAATATTATATGGTTGCGAGGCATGGCCTGTAGTTAGGGTTGTACGGAGGAGGGTGGATGTGCTGAAAATGAAATGTTCGAGGACAGTATATGGTGTGAGGTGTTTTGATCGAGTAAGTAATAAAGGGTAAGAGAGATGCGTGATAATGAGAAGATTGTGAGTGAGACTGCAGAAGAGGGTGTGTTGAAATGGTTTGGACACATGGAGAGAATGAATGTTGAAAGGTTGACAAAGAGGATATTATGTCAGAGGTGGAGGGAAGAAGGAGACGTGGGAGACCAAATTGGAGATGGAAGGATGGAGTGAAAAAGATTTTGAGCGATCAGGTCTGAACATACAGGAGGGTGAGAGGTGTGCAAGGATAGAGTGAATTGGAATGATGTGGTATATCGAGGTCGACGTGCTGTTATTGGACTGAACCAGGTCTTGTGAAACGTCTGGGGTAAACCATGGAAAGGTCTGTGGGGCCTGGATGTGGATAGGGAGCTGTGGTTTCGGTACATTAAGCATGACAGATAGAGACCGTGTGTGAACGCACGTAGCCTTCCTTCGTCTGTTCCTGGCGCTACCTTGCTGATCCAGGAAACGGTGAGGGACAGGGCCACGGAAGAGACGAGGTCACGGGAGGGACATGACAACGGAAGAGAAGAGATCATGGGAGGGACTGGACCACAGAAGAGATGAGGTCACGGGAGGGACGCGACCTCGGAGAAGACGAGGTCACGGGAGGGACGGGACCACGGTAGAAACGAGGTTACAGGAATGACGTGACCACGGAAGAGACGAAGTCATGTGAGGGACAGGACCACGGAAGGGACGAGGTCACGGGAGGGACGGCTCACGAGACAGAAGGACACTGTTGTTTCATTCTCTGGAGGAGGTATCAGCCCTAGCCCTCTGCCTTGTCTCTCGTCTCTCGTATTTTCTCTTTCGTATCTCTTGCTCCCCAGCTGGTGACACACATATCTCCCAGCCTCTGTCTCCCCTGCTTTTGTTATATCTTCTTTCTTTCTTTCTTTCTTTCTTTACAGCGTCTTTCATTTTCTTTTTGCTTTTGTCTCATTCGCCTGTTCTATATCACAGTTTTCCCCTCTCGAGTATATTTCTTGATCATGGTATTTCTTAAATCGAACACTGTTTTCCTTGCTCAGTTTACTTTTTTATCTCTTTATTGACCGTGTCTCGCTTACTAACCGATTCTATATTGTTGTCTCTCTCACCATCTGCCTGTTACACCGTACCCCCGTTGCTTTCATATTACCAGTTGTAATGTCATATTATCTCCCTGCTCATCAGTTGTAATGTTGGCATTCACAGGTAGAATCTTCGAATTTGGATCCTAAGTAACTAGTGCCCGTTCCTTACAGTCGTTGGTGCGTCCCCACCGGTTCAGATAGATCGTCAATCTACTCGTGTAAGAATATAGACAAGATAGAGAGAGCAGAGCGGCGAGCGACCAAGATGATTCCTGGATTAAGTACCAGGTCGTATGAGCGTAGAGAGAGAAGGTTAAGAAGTGATTTGATACAAGTGTTGAAAATCATCAGAGGCGTTGAAGGTCTTCACTTCACCTCAGCGGCTTCAGTAGCAATGTTTGTGTGATTTCGCTCGCAGGAAATTATACAAATTGGTGGGCAAATGTTTCACTTCGAATAACACAAAACACTTTTTCTTTCTTCGTAAATACTTTCCCTTGTCTTTTTTTTTTTTCCGTTTCAGAATTCATTTTGTTTTTCGATTAAGAACCAGCCTTGATGTGGACGTTTGTCCGTGACTGGAGCCTTCCACATAAAAAAGAAAACGGATTTTAAGACATGGGATGGTTAAAAGGTAAGAGAATAGATACGTTTAAGAAGAGACTTAAAAAATACTTAGCTTCACCTACAGATTAACATTACTCACGCCCCCATAATTACACACACAGTTTATTGGTATTTCTCCTTCGGTCATCTGTTCTCCTCCCACCGCACTAATGTCTGTTTCTGATCTGTGCCACCATCACAGACGCCTCGGAAAGACCCAGCGGTTGGTTGTTTTATTATGTCTTATTCATTCTCCAGTCCTGCCTGTCTCTCGTCAGTCTTTGTGATACTAACTCGTTTCCTTAATCGTACCATCTGCCTGACTCTGTCATTCATGAGATACCACAGTCTCGCTAACCATCTCTTCATCTCTTGTACACATTATCTCCAAGACTATCCGATCTTCTCTCACTTTATCCTCCAGTATGTATCGCCACACACTTGTCATCCATACCGTATCAGCTGTCTTATCTTCCACCATCCCTCTCGTCTCAGCCATCTCTCTTTCCCTCTGCTTTACAGTACTTCCTCAGCTGCTGCCTCCTGCCCTATCTCTCACTCACTCAGTCCATCAGTGTCGGTCACTTGGTGTTGGAAGGGCGGGCGGTTAAGGATGTCTCTTGGCGGCGGCCAGACAGCAGAGGTAACACCGAACTCTACGCTTACCATAGTCACGCCAGACTCAGGTATACAAGTGTCTGGATGATGTTGTGTCCAGGACTTGACCTCTCTCTCTCTCTCTCTCTCTCTCTCTCTCTCTCTCGTTCGAACCCGAGCCACCCAGCTACTGCTGCCGCTGACGTTCCTCTCATCCACCCGCCCCACCTCTTGGACCTCCTCCCCTCCATGCAAAAGTTATCTTAATTTCCTCTTAAGTTTACCATCGACCGAGGCCTACGAGAGACCCCATTTTCTCCTACCGGGGATGGAGCCTCCTGAACATTTTTTCCCCCTCCTCCTCCGCCGTCCTTCCGATATTGTCCGAGTGAATTTAGTTGTGGTGCTGACCACGTCCTCTGTTACCATTTAACTTTATGTACAATAAATGGAACTGACCCTGCAGGTTCCTGACCATGGTTTACGCGTATCGCTTCCCTCAGCTTTCAGTAAAACCACTCACGATTCTAAGATGAATTTTTTTTTTTAAGATTGTGTCGCTTGGCACAACGAACTTTCGCTCTCACCTCCATTTGAACCAAATTGTACCAACGGTTCTTCACAGGGATCAAGCGACATCCCTCGTGGCTATCAGCATATCTGTCTATCTATCTATCAGTATCTATCTATCTATCTATCTATATATCTATATATATATATATATATATATATATATATATATATATATATATATATATATATAAAGGTTTCCCTTACGAAGGGTCAAGAGGGTCACCGCTGTTAAGGTCAGATGGTCGAGGATTAGTGTCATTGTTATCCAGACTTTGTTCTAAGGAACATTATGGAGGAAGGCACTTCCCAGTACCTTCGTGACAGATGCCATGTCACTACCAGTAAACCAGATCAGAAAAATCAATGTTTGTTTTGCGTGTCGAGGTAGGAGGGTAGAGGCCCCCGACACCCTGCCACAGGTGGGTCATCATCATGAATATGACCGTCTGTTTGCGCCGTTGAGACTTTGTCTCTTGTAGTTCCTTGAGGTTGACGGTACAGTCATCCTTGGGTATGGTGACCTGACCCTTAAAGGTTCGGTGAGGGCCTACGTCATCATGCCCAAAGGGTGGGTCAGTAGCCATGCCCGGGGGCCTTACCGTAGTGGTGGAGCTGTTATCAGCCGATATCAGGAAGTAAAGACAGTAACCTCCTTTTTCACCAGCTTTTTTTTTCTTTATCTCGCGTTTATAAAACGTTCACAGGTATTGGCAGGCACTGGCGGGGAGGACTTCTTTACTCGCCCAGACCACTCAGCCGTATTGCAGTAGTGGGTTAGCGTCGCCTCCCCCGCGACATACCTGTCGTAGGGGAAGATGAAGAGTGACGGGCCTTACCACCAGCCTCAAGCTGACCCGGACACGTCTGTGTTGTTTGCCGGGAGGGTCGCTCCAGGGCGGGTCGTGACCCATTGGCCCGGGTGGTGTGTGCTGGTAGATGTGTATGGTGTAGGGTGTGAGTCTGTCTGTACCGTGTGTGTGTGTTGTGTGTGTGTGTGTGTGTGTGTGTGTGTGTGAGTGTGTGTGTGTGTGTGTTCCTATGTGTCACTGTCTTTAAGTGTATGTGTTTTTGGTTTTATGCGTATGTGGGAATGTGTGCTCTTGTCTGTGTCTGTGAGGGATTTACGTACCTCAAGATAAGGTGAACAGTTCACCTTATGTGTCTGGAGGCTTGTATAAGGCCAGCTCAGTAAAGCTGAGGTAGAGGTTTTACCCCATACGCTAACCTGCCGCTGTCAAGGCCAACTTGAACCAAGAGAATAGCTGAAATAAAACGTAAATTATTAGGTATCAGAAAGGAAAGCATGTACTACAGTACCCTCCTCAAACTGTGAGAGAAAATAGGGGTGTGAAATTGGTGTTGCTGGTGACATACACTGATGTGTAGCTTCCTTACGTGATCATACAGTAAGAGAAATGACAAGTCTGTGCCGGTGGTAGACTGTGCGATGGTGTAGCATCTGCAGGATGGGCACATGACGTGAGGAACAAGGAGGTGTTGGCTGTTATACCAGAACACATCTGCAGGTAGCAGGAATATATATAATGGTGTGAGCACGCACTCTCACACAGCACAACGCCCTCCCACACCACTAGTCGACCGTCTGCCATTTGTGTGGGAGCTACGATCACGCTACCATCCTTGGGCACGACATGACGGCCCTTAGCACGATGGTAGGATCCTTGAGCACGACGGTACGATCCTTGAACACGACGGTACGATCCCTGAGCACGGCGGTACGATCCTTGAGCACGACGGTACGATCTTTGAGCACGACGGTACGATCCTTGAATACGACGGTACGATCCTTGAGCACGACGGTGCGATCCTTGAGCACGACGGTACGATCCTTGAGCACGACGGTACGATCTTTGAGCACGACGGTACGATCCTTGAATACGACGGTACGATCCTTGAGCACGACGGTGCGATCCTTGAGCACGACGGTACGATCCTTGAATACGACGGTACGATCCTTGAGCACGACGGTACGATCCTTGAGCACGACGGTACGATCCTTGAGCACGACGGTACGATCCTTGAATACGACGGTACGATCCTTGAGCACGACGGTACGATCCTTGAGCACGACGGTACGATCCTTGAATACGACGGTACGATCTTTGAGCACGACGGTGCGATCCTTGAATACGACGGTACGATCCTTGAGCACGACGGTGCGATCCTTGAGCACGACGGTACGATCCTTGAATACGACGGTACGATCCTTGAGCACGACGGTACGATCCTTGAGCACGACGGTACGATCCTTGAATACGACGGTACGATCTTTGAGCACGACGGTACGATCCTTGAATACGACGGTACGATCCTTGAGCACGACGGTACGATCTTTGAGCACGACGGTACGATCCTTGAGCACGACGGTACGATTCTTGAGCACGACGGTGAGATCCTTGAGCACGACGGTACGATCCTTGAGCACGACGGTACGATCCTTGAGCACGGCAGTAAGATCCTTGAGCACGACGGTTCGATCTTTGAGCACGACGGCATGATCCTTGAGTACGACGGTACGATCCTTGAGCACGGCAGTAAGATCCTTGAGCACGACGGTTCGATCTTTGAGCACGACGGCATGATCCTTGAGTACGACGGTACGATCCTTGAGCACGACGGTACGATCCTTGAGCACGACGATAGGATCTTAGGGGTATGATGGCCTTTTAACTGACCTGACCTTTACGAGTCAGGTCAGAGGTCAGGTCATCCCACCCGTGGCTCGTAACACCGTACTTAAGAGTGTAGATTCCGCCTAGTTTCCTCTCCTCGTATGTTTTGTGTGTCTGCTGACCGGCATCCGTTTTCTGTGCCATTGTATACTTCATCAACATTCGCCCATTTTCAGTTGACTGATATGTCTGGTCTTGAGCGTCCTCGTCAGGTCCCTGCTGATATCTTATTACGTATGTTATGGTTCTCGGGTATTTTATATATATTTATTCACCTTATTTTTTAACTTTATTCGTGTCTGATTTCCTGTTTCTGTCTTAATTCTTTCACAACTGTCTGTTATATATATATATATATATATATATATATATATATATATATATATATATATATATATATATATATATATATATATATATATAATTTTGCCTTTTCTGTTTTAATTTTCTTCAGCACTGACACCTTGCCCTCAGCCTTACGTTCCTCTTTGCTCTTTTCCACCGTACCCTCCGTCCATCTGGCTTTCCATCGTATTCTACTTCCACCTGGCCTCCCGCCTTACCCCACCTGCTGGTAAATGTGCCAGTATTGTTTCGGTGCATATCCTCCTCCTCGTGTGTGTGTGTGTGTGTGTGTGTGTGTGTGTGTGCGTGCGGCTGTGTGAGGCGTGTACCGGAGAGTGGGAGACGCAGGTTAATATTCTCACCACGCCGTTAGATGCGGCAACACAGAGAAATTGTACGAGATTTCCAGGAAGGCGGGAAATACCCGGGAAGGCAAGTTTGCTGTTACACAGATGCAGTCGTGGGTGTGAGGCATGACGGAGTAGCGTGTGTACATTGCTGCAGTGGAGATATCTGCGTTCATCCGTGCCCGTCCGTCCGTCCATCTGTTCATGTCGGACGGCGTATCGTACACATGGCATGTACACGTCAAAATGTATAACCTCTTGTGGAGAGTACCTGGCCTACACACATGGTGGCAGTACACGCCAGGATTATTTTCTTTTTCCCCAGTGGTGTCGTCTGGTCCACGTACCACCACACTCTGTGAAACATTTTCACACCATTCTTGTAGATAAATATCCAAGGTGGAAGAAATCTCTGTCTCGTGCGAGTTATGAATGATCCAAGTGTTTCTTTATTCAGTTTCCTGTGAGGTCGGTGTGATAGAAATAATACAATGACGATGTATTGCGAGGGAACCAGGTCTGGCCTACTGTCTGGGCACCAGAGGCACATAACAGGAGAAGCTGGGGCTAACCCTGATTACGTCGGTGGCTGACCATAATAGCCTGATATTCCGCGTCCACGTGGGTCATCCCTGACAGATATTGTAGTTGCGGTATGGGAGGAAGAGCAGGTAAGATATGGTCTATGACGACCTTACCTACTAGAGGACAATGCATGAGAAGGACAGATAACAGAAGACATGTTGGTCTATGGCGAGGTTATCTGCTGGAGGACAATGCATGGGAAGGACAGATAACAGAAGACATGATGGTCTATGGCGAGGTTATCTGCTGGAGGACAATGCATGGGAAGGACAGATAACAGAAGACCCGATGATCTATGACGGAGTTATCTGCTGGAGGACAGTGCATGGGAGCGACAGATAACAGAAGTCCTGATGGTCTTTAATGTTATTTGTTGGAAGAGAGTAACAGTAGCAGTTTGCTGAGGCCATATCTTATTAGTGGGAGAGACAAGATAATTTGTCTTGAAGACGTGATCGCGTCTTTCATCATCTTCGCGTCAGAGGTGAACAAGGAGTTGGGTTTTGGGGTAGTGCTCTGATAGATGACCTTCGCTGTAGTGGTCGCACAGCATGTTCAAGATCGAGAAACGGTGTCGAGAAGGCAGAACCTCGAGAACATATTATGCGTGTCCGTCGTGTCATCACAGACGAGCGAACAGTGTGGGGAAAGGTAACATGACCCTCGAACTGAAGGATCCCACACATCAAGGGAAAACAGTTGGCAACATTGAAACCTTAAAACCAAATAATTTCTCCCATTTATTTGTTTTGTGTGGCAAACCAAATCATTTCTCCCATTTAGTGTGTTTTGTGTGGTAAACCAAGTCATTTCTCCCATTTTTTTGCTGTGTGTGCGTACTGTAAATGTGACACTCATAGTCAACGTTTTCATTTAAACTCTCCGGGAAGGTTTTATGATGTTTTTGAAACATAATAAAAAAGGGAGTGAAAATTAAGGTTTTTAGGGAAAGCACAGAAATTAAGAGGAAGAGTTTGTCAGCACACAATAACCAAGTCACATACTGACGTAAAGGTTTTGTATCACATTGTGTGACAGTCTGGTGTGAGTCTGGTACGGAACTGTTCCAAGACCAGTCAGTCATAACAAGATCCACTGGGAAATGACGAGTGATGACGATGAATGACCAACCACAAGGGAGCAGATTGTTGAAAATGTTATGAAATATCATCATAATAATCCAAAAACAGAAATTAACACAACCTCAGAATGAGTTCAAGAAACTGGGAAATCGGTTTAAGGGTCATGAAAGGTGCCATAAGATGCGAGAATGGAACTTAAGATTCAGTCTAGTAGATGGGATTCAGGTGGTACATATTCAGAGGAAAGACGATGAATTCATCAAAAAGCAAATGAATTATAATTGGTCTGTTCTAGATGTCCTAAAGGCTGTATAGTTAGAGGAAAGGACCACAGCACATACAGGATCTATTGTCACTTGTGGCCTGGCTCTGCAGAAGGAGCAGTACCAGCTGCTGTTCTGTTAGAGAAAAGGACTACAAGATATACGGAATCTGTTGACAGCAGTAGGGAGGGAGGTGCAGAAGGAACAGTTTTAGCAGCTGATCATCAGACACAGAATGTAAAGATTGCTGTAGAGGAACACAGACCTGATAGGGTTATACAAATTAAGGGAAATTATAGAAAGATTGGTTGGCACTGTTAGAGATGGAGAACTCAGTGTGTAAGTCTGTGGCGTAACTGATGAAAGATTTAGGAAAGTACAGAGCTTATACAAGGAAGTCAGAGACTCAGAGGTTGACAGTTCAACACTGAAGGATCTTGCTCAAAAGTGGATGGCAACTAAAATCTTAGAAAGACTAGTAAACCAGAAGTTCAGTACACGTAAATGACTGATTATTTTGCTCATTAAGCTATTACTAGAGGCAATAGTATTGCCACATGGAATTTCATTGATAGAAGAGAGAAAAATTGGTGGTTACCATCAAGGCATAAATGACCAGTTGTGGTTACGTTTGACTTAGAGTCCTCTCGCCAGGAGGTATTGAGGAAAGCTAAGAAACTTAAAGGCAAAGTGGAATTCAGTGAGGTATTCCTCATGTATGATGAATCAAAAGAAGTAAGGGAGAGATTCAGACAACACAGTCTTATGACAAAAAACTGGAGACGCTAAATGAGGCAGAATGACAGTAAGTAATGTTCAGTGTATTCAAACGGTGATGGATTGATAGTTAATGGCAAAGAGCGAGAATTGAAGGATCGTGTAAGGGAAAGAGCACCTGATATTGTTGGAGTCGTGGAAACAAAGCTTACTTGTTTCGTCCACTGGGTTACAAGAAATAAAAGGCAGAGGAGAGGTAAGACTGGCTCTGATAATAAAAGGAAGCATTGAGTTTCAAGAAATAGTGGAAGTTTGCCAATTCAGACAGTGCAATGATAGCTAGGAAAAAAGGGAATAGTGTTGTTAGTATTATATATAACCTTTAGAAAATTGCAATGACCCATATCAAATATATAATGATAACAGTGAAGGAAACACAAAGATCCAGTAGAGATGTCCAGAGGAGGACAATAATGATGATACCAGAGTTAGGATCGCTGAGTTAAGGGAAAGGCAAGAGGAAGAGGCTTTAAGTCTGCCCTTCTTGGAAGCGAGAAGAGTTAGGGGTAATGTGTTTATAACCTTCAAGTCTTTAACAAATACAGATGATGTGGACAGTAAACAGTTCTTCGAGAGATGTAGGGACAAAATAACTAGAGAAAATGATATGCAAATAAGTAAGAAATCTATTAAAAACCAAAATAAAAGATTTAGAGAATTTTGTAGTATAAGAGCGGTGGATGAATGGAATAAGTTGAAAGAGGACATGGTGAATGCAGGCAGCAATTATGTGACAGCAGAGAATGTTCAAGAGATGTGGCCCACCGGGTGTAAGACTCCCTCCCCCGTACAGTGCAGTACAGATAGGTGAACAACAGACAGAGAGACATGCCAGTCACTATCTGATTCTTCGTTCCGTCGCGATGCTCTTATCACCACCGTC
>NC_092239.1:19116390-19191390 GCF_036320965.1 Panulirus ornatus
AAGTTTGTGCTTGTAATGTATCTTTGGTACAGCTTTCAGCTTCTCTGGTAAATCATTCCATATTTAAGCGATCCTCTAGAAGAAAAAGTGCTATTTATTTTGCCCCATTCGAGGTAAACCGTTCGCCCACATGTTTATATCCTTTACTACAAGTGAAATCAGACCAGTGTATTCTTTAGAAGCTCATGAGGTCGAGACTGTCGAAGCCTGATTCAGTGGGTCTTAATACCTTTATTGTTCACCTCTTGACCTTCTCCTTTCTCCGTTAAATGTATTTGATTCGTTTAGTCGGCTGTCATAGGATTCGTTTCTCAAGCCGGGATCATCTTGGCAGCTTGCCTCTGTCCTCTCTCCACCCTGTCTTATGTTTCTCCTCTTTCCTCAAGTACGATAACCAAAACTGAACACAGTACTGTGTACTGCTTGCTTAGCGTTGGTCAGTAGAGACCATCACATACAAGTCTTTCAATTCATTTACCTTTTGAAGTTCAACAGAATTCACGCTGTAACTTGTCTTCTCATTTTTACAATCGGTATGTAAATTTTGCAGTTATCAATATTAAGATTCTTCTGTCACTTGCTCCATCAGTTTGTTTGCGTCTGTTTGAAGACGAAGACGTTCAATGTCTGTTGTAGAATTTCTTTTTCCTTAGTATCGTCCTTGAACTTTGATGTCTTACCGTGCAGCTCATTACCAATATGAGAAAAACCACGGGTCCCAAGACTGATCCTTGTGGTACACCATTTGTCACGTCTTCCGATTCAGAGGCTTAACCATTAGCCACTTCTCTTTGTTTACGGCCTGTCAGCTTCCTTAGGCGTATGAAGAGATTACAGGTTTTCCTCTTTGAAAAATTTAATCTCTCTCTGCTTTTCTACTCCTTGAATCCACAAGTTTCTGTTTTCTTCTCTCACAAACAACGTCGTTATGACCCAGTGATATGTTGCTGTTTGAATTGATTTGTATCCATTGCATTGCATACTTTATGGAGCGATACTGGGAGAACATAGTGACGCTACGTTGTCAGTACTTTGCTGCAGACATCATGACAGATGACGCCGTTGGGGCTGTGCTCACAAACATGCTCACAACATGTCAGGGACGTGTGTTTCCCGCACCCGCCTGGTCCACTTCCCCTCCTCTGTCGCTAATGAGGGCTCGACCATTCCAGACCTCCTCAGAATTCTGCCAGCGTTCGCGTTCAAAGAAGTTCAAGGGTCCGGCTCGTTTTTGTGTAATTATTGTATAATGGAATCAGATCCTCTGGCCTTGGGGTCTCGTAATCAGCTTATCGTCATCATCATCATCATCATCATCATCATCAATATTTGTCTGCCATTAAGGTGGACCCTGGGTAGCGCAAGGAAACAGACGAAAGAATGGCCCAACCCACCCACATACACATGTACATACATAAACGCCCACACACGCACATATACATGCATATACATTTCAACGTATGCATACAAATACATACACAGACATATACATATATACACATGTACATATCCATCCTTGCTGCCTTCATCCATTCTCGTTGCCACCCCCCACCATACATGAAATAGCATTAGTGTTATTATCATTATCATTAGTATTATCCACGGTTTTCCGCTGTACGAAGTAATATCAGGAACACACAGACAACCACCTCATCTTCTAGCTGTCATGAATGGCGTACTGAAACCAGAGCTCACCATCCACAGCTGCGCCCTTGACCGCTTCATGTGCTCTGATACAGCCCATTGCCTGCAGGCCTCACGCCATCCAGTGCGCTCCTCCCACTCTCTTAAATATTCAAGCCGCTGTACCTCAAACCCTCTCTCATTCCGTCCTTCCATGTTCTCGGTCTTCTTGCTCCCTCCAGTTCATAAACGTCGGTCTTCTTAGTCAGTCAGTCCTTCCTCGCTTATCCTCTTCATATATCCGAACTGCTTAGTACACCCTCATTAACTCACACCCGCACGTCGTGTTCGCGCTGTCACTTCTTCCACGACTAACCCGCCTCACACCACACATTGGTTTATTCTCAGGAATTGTATGACCAATACTTCCGTTCTCTTATGTTCGAGGCGCAAGACGGTGTACCTTCAAATGCACGTGTCCGTTGACCTAACCAAGAGTGACCTGTCCCTCCACACAAACACACACACACACACGCTGCTCAGTCCATTCAGGACCTTTCTCCCCTCACCCACCCTGTGGCGTTCTTCAGCTTCCATCCTTCCATCTGCTGCCACGTCCACCACCCGGTGTCTAAAGCACTCCACTTTCTTCATATCCTCCCCATTCAAACTCACATTCACGCCACACACACACACACACACACACACACACACACACACACACACACACACACACACACACATACACACACTGTCCTCTCTACCCTGGTGCCCTGACTGCTGGCACAACCAGTTTCATGAATTCAACTCTGGCCAGGCTCTTCCATCTGCAGCCTCCATCTTCATGCCTTGATAACTTCTCCCGCCCTTCAGGCCGTCAAGCATCGATTTTCTTTTTCTTGACATTGGACTTTTCTCCCCTCCCTCCCCGTCATCCCTCACTCACATCTCTCAGCAGACTTCCTCCCTGCGCTGTCTATCCCATCCATCTCTTTTGTCTTGGCGCTTTTACTCTGAGTAAACTCCCTCCCTCCGTAAAACATCATCATTTTCATGTTCTGCCCAAACTTATCTTCGTCATTCCTCTCGCAGCCGCACATTTTTAAAACGATCCAGCCGTTTCTTGGCTCTGCCGCCCCGTAGGGCCCATGTGTCTGCACAACGACGCTCCTCCATATTGACTTCCTTGAGTGTCTCCTTCCTTGAAGCCTCAGGTGTCTGGCTTACGGTCTGAGCAGCCCTTGCAGGAGCTGGTTCCTCCTACCTGTTAACATATGAAGAGTAATTTTGAGACTGTTCTGAGTAGAACATAAGCAGAGAGAAATACCCCTTGAGAGTTCAATTACTTCCATTGGCTCTCATGATGGGTAGGTATGTGTGAAAGAGGAGGAGAACAGAAGACGATAAATACGAATGGGGGAATTGGGAGGAACGTGCAAGTATATATTGGCAGCTGCAACCCGAGGTGTGGGGTATTATGTGGGGAAATGATGGCGAGAAATCGAGAAAATCTTCATTCTCACTGTTTGGTTCCTGCCTGGTGAGTTATGGATGGTGGATGGATTTTTATCGGAATTCTCAGTGCCGGCTCAAAGAATCTCATATATATATATATATTTTTTTTTTTTTTTTTTTTTTATACTTTGTCGCTGTCTCCCGCGTTTGCGAGGTAGCGCAAGGAAACAGACGAAAGAAATGGCCCAACCCCCCCCCATACACATGTATATACATACGTCCACACACGCAAATATACATACCTACACAGCTTTCCATGGTTTACCCCAGACGCTTCACATGTCTTGATTCAATCCACTGACAGCACGTCAACCCCGGTATACCACATTGCTCCAATTCACTCTATTCCTTGCCCTCCTTTCACCCTCCTGCAAGTTCAGGCCCCGATCACACAAAATCTTTTTCACTCCATCTTTCCACCTCCAATTTGGTCTCCCTCTTCTCCTCGTTCCCTCCACCTCCGACACATATATCCTCTTGGTCAACCTTTCCTCACTCATTCTCTCCATGTGCCCAAACCATTTCAAAACACCCTCTTCTACTCTCTCAACCACGCTCTTTTTATTTCCACACATCTCTCTCACCCTTACGTTACTTACTCGATCAAACCACCTCACACCACACATTGTCCTCAGACATCTCATTTCCAGCACATCCATCCTCCTGCGCACAACTCTATCCATAGCCCACGCCTCGCAACCATACAACATTGTTGGAACCACTATTCCTTCAAACATACCCATTTTTGCTTTCCGAGATAATGTTCTCGACTTCCACACATTCTTCAAGGCTCCCAGAATTTTCGCCCCCTCCCCCACCCTATGGTCCACTTCTGCTTCCATGGTTCCATCCGCTGCCAGATCCACTCCCAGATATCTAAAACACTTCACTTCCTCCAGTTTTTCTCCATTCAAACTCACCTCCCAATTTACTTGACCCTCAACCCTACTGTACCTAATAACCTTGCTCTTATTCACATTTACTCTTAACTTTCTTCTTCCACACACTTTATCAAACTCCGTCACCAGCTTCTGCAGTTTCTCACATGAATCAGCCACCAGCGCTGTATCATCAGCGAACAACAACTGACTCACTTCCCAAGCTCTCTCATCCCCAACAGACTTCATACTTGCCCCTCTTTCCAAAACTCTTGCCTTTACCTCCCTAACAACCCCATCCATAAACAAATTAAACAACCATGGAGACATCACACACCCCTGCCGCAAACCTACATTCACTGAGAACCAATCACTTTCCTCTCTTCCTACACGTACACATGCCTTATATATATATATATATATATATATATATATATATATATATATATATATATATATATATATATATATTACCGGGCTCCACTTGCTTGAAGTTACGCAGCAAGTCGGAAGTTATCTCTTCCTACAAAGGAGTCCGTCCTGTCCCTGCTACTGGGTGTAGCGTAGCATTGAAAGGTGCAGGAGCCTTTGGATGAGTGATCAAGGGGATATTTCCCCAGAGCCCCTCGTCAAAGCAGTCCTGGGTTGTGTGATATATACAGTGTTCGCTACTAAGGTAAGGTGTTAGGCATGCATACAGACCTTACGTCAGCCGGTCTTGCTGTCTAGTAACTCCTGAGCGGACCGGGGACGCTTGCCTGCCCCTGACGTTGCTGATATTTCCGAGCAAGTACTGAGTGGAGCTCTGTGGCCCACCATATGGCCTCTCGACATTCAGTATGAGGTAAGCACTTCCAGGCTCGCCTACCCTTAAGTGTGACGACGTATTATAACTGGCAATGAATAGGATGTTATGCTCTCCTCACCCCAGCCTCCAGACGCCCCTTATAGGAGGCGGTCATGTACAAAGTTTCAGCCACGGGCTGACGCTCCGCTCAAAGCCTCTCCAAGCCCAAGCCCTATTGTATGTACTTCAGGAATTTGTTGAAATACTGTCTTTGCTGAGAACGCTTTGGGAGCAGGTTTTGCCTCGTGCACGTAGAACTGAATACGACACCATATTTGGCAATTAATCTTCTTTTCATATTCTCTGATTTTATCATTATTATTCTACCATTAGGTGGGTGCTCAAACACCAGTTGCCCATCCATTTTATTTAGTCAAGCCTACGCCCTCACAAAAGCATCATCAGGAATGTACAAAAAAAAAAAAAATCTTTCACTCCATCTTTCCACCTCCAATTTGGTCTCCCACTTCTCGTTCCCTCCACCTCTGACACATATATCCTCTTAGTCAATCTTTCCTCACTCATTCTCTCCATTTGACCAAACCATTTCAATAACCATTTCAACAATCTCAATAGATCTAAATTTGCTTCACCCTCGACAAACGCTTCTTCATTAGATCCTCGACAAATACACCTTCACTACACTCCTCAGTAACCCTTACACCATTTCGACCTCGACAAACATATTTTCATTACACCTTCGAAAAATGAATCTTCATTACACTTAAATACATATCTTCACTACAATCTCAATAAACCTAGATTAATATACATATCTTCACTACAATCTCAATAAACCTAAATTTTTGTACCTATCTTCACTACAGTCTCAATAAACCTAAATTTGTTTCACCCTCGACAAACGCTTTTTCGTCAAACCCTCGACAAATACACCTTCACTACACTCCTTAGTAACTCTTACACCATTTCGACCTCGACAAACATATTTTCATTATACCTTCGAAAAATGAATCTTCATTACACTTATATACATATCTTCACTACAAACTCAATAAACCTAAATTGATATACATATCTTCACTACGATCTCAATAAACCTAAATTAATATACATATCTTCACAACAATCTCAATAAACCTAAATTGATATACATATCTTCACTACAATCTCAATAAACCTAGATTAATATACATATCTTCACTACAATCTCAATAACCCTTCACTACAATCTCAGTAACTCTTACACCATTTCGACCTCGACAAACGTATTTTCAATATACCTTCGAAAAATGAATCTTCATTACACTTATATACATATCTTCACTACAATCTCAATAAACCTAAATTTTTATACCTATCTTCACTACAATCTCAATAAACCTAAATTAATGTACATATCTTCACTACAATCTCAATAAACCTAAATGAATATACATATCTTCACTACAATCTCAGTAAACCTAAATTTTCATACCTATCTTCACTACAATCTCAATAAACCTAAATTCATATACCCATCTTCACTACAGTCTCAATAAACCTAAATTCATATACCTATCTTCACTACAATCTCAATTTGTTTTACCCTCGACAAACGCCTTTTCGTCAAACCCTCGACAAATACACCTTCACTACACTCCTCAGTAACCCTTAAACCATTTCGACCTCGACAAACGTATTTTCATTATACCTTCGAAAATTGAATCCTCATTACACTTATATACATATCTTCACTACAATCTCAATAAACCTAGATTAATATACATATCTTCACTACAATCTCAATAAACTTGAATTAATATACATATCTTCACTATATTCTTTCAAGGGCTCAGTCCTTTGTTCTTAACGCTACTTCAATGACCCAGGAAATGGCGAATAGTTTAAAAAACAAAATTGATCTTAACTATTTTAATCCGGTTTGATCTGGTTTTTCGAGTATATATAGCACGTTCCTGGGCTCTAGCTCATTCATCTCCAAGATGTGCTACAGGAAGGATCTCTCCCGATTGGATGTGGAATATCTTATTGCAACTGGGGAACTTCTTGGAGAAGGAGCTTTCGGAACGGCTTATCGTGTGAAATGGGACGGTGCCGACACCGTCCTTAAAGTCGGAAAGACTTTCAGTGTTGCACCTCCTGTGATGTATGAGCTGGAGGCCTATTTTCTGGAAAAAGTCAGTGGAGCCGGAGGAGCCCCTCGATTGCTGGCCACCTCTGACGATCCTCCAGCTCTTCTCACAACCTTCGTTGGTTCCGACACCCTCGGAGACCTGCTCCTGGATCGAGAACTTCCCGACAAGTACCTAGGCCTCATCGGACTTCAGGTCTGCCTCCGTGTCAAAGAGCTACACGCCATTGGTGTCTACCACAATGACCTACACACGGGAAACATCGTGGTCACCATCCCACACGATCTCTCACTCCCGCCCGAGGTCAGCTTGATAGATTTTGGCCTTGCCTCATACCATCCATCTGCCCTTACTCAATTGCCGGCAGACGACAGGTACCACGTCTTGAAGACTACGAACAGTAGCGCCGTCACTCCCATAACACCAGACTTGGGTGACTTGGGGTACCTCCTTCACGACGACATACTCAGCGCAACGGAACAGGAGGCTCCAGAGTCTGTAATCAACGTAACTCGCCAAGCCGCTCTAGGCCATATTAAAGATATAGATGAGATCATTTCTGCATTGACGGAATTCGTCTCAAGCTGAACCACCTCCTCATGACCCAGTCACCACGCAGCCCAAATCATGTGACAAGCCTCATCTGAGGACAAATCTCACCGTGACACCAGTAGGGACAGTTGGAATAATCTGTATCTCCAACGATGTGTTCCATGCACTGGAAGAAGGTAGTGTGGGGGGGGATGATGAGGACCCGAAGTCGATCCCCTGACCTAGCCTTCGGATGGCGGGTCTGGTTAACTCTTGAGGACACATTAACTCTCAGAGGCTAACACACACACACACACACACACACACACACACACACACACACACACACACACACTCGGATAGCTTACATATATACTTCCTCAGTATCAGAGGCAAAATATTATTACTGGAAGATATGCCTAAACGTATATTGACGGAATTGAAATATTTTTCAGCAGTCACGTGCATAGTGATGATGTAGGCAGGCGTGAGAATTCTGCCGGTAAAGTTTCATTTTATTTATCCCAAGTCACTGGCCGAGACGTGATGATAGTCCCTCGTAAGACCATTTCTCACGAATCACTCGAAATGGAATAGACTTTCCAGACGGAGGCCTATATCAAGTTCTCTTCTCATTTCCTGGTACATAACTGCTGGCCTGGAAACACATAAGGAAACTCTCTGAAGTGTCCAGAGTCAAGATGGCTCGCCTCCTGACCCTACCTCACGGGAGAGACCATCTTAGGTCTGGCGTGTGTGGGTCAGAAGTGACCTGTTTACTGGATTTCCCTGAAGTTCGTATTGTCTTCGTCTTATGTTTATTTCCAGTCACTTCAGTGGAAACGTATGTTATGTCCGGTAACGCCATATTGAATGGTCGCTTCTTCAGTTCTACTTCCCAACCTTTCATAAGAATAAAAAGATAATACAGAAAAATATCTAAAATATTGAAGTGGTGTACCAGCAAAAGAAATCAGTTGCTGCTGTAACCAACAGTGCCACAATACCACTGTAACCAACAGTGCCACAACATTACTGTAACCAAAGGCAAAGAGACAAATTGAAGGTTTACTTTAATGCCCTTTCGGGGATGCCAAAGGCTAATATAGTGGCTTGAAGGCATCCAAAAATATAGAGGAAAATTGAAGGTTTAATTCAAATTCCCTTTGGCGTCGCGAAAGTCCGTTACAGGGGAATACCGGCATCCAAGGGGAAAGAGACAAATTGAAAGTCTACTTAAAAGACCCTTTGGGTGTGCTAAAGTCCAAAAGAGTGGCATGGCGGCGTCCAAAAATAAAGAAAGAAGTTGAAGGTTTAATTCAAATCCCTTTTGGCGGCGCCAAAGGCCATTACAAGGGCATAGCGGGATCCAAAGGCAGAGAGACAAATGGAAGGTTTACTTTAATGGTCCTCTGGGGATGCCAAAGGCCAACAGAATGGATTGACGGCATCCAAAAATATAGAGGGAAATCGAAGGTTTAATTTAAATCCCCTTTGGCGTCGCCATTACAGAGGATTAGCTGCTTCCAAAGGGAAAGAGACAAATTGAAAGTTTACTTAAAAGACCCTTTGAGGGTGCCTAAGTCCAATAGAGTGGCATGGCGGCATCAAAAATTAAAAAGAGGTATTAAAAGTTTAATTTAAATTCCCTTTGGCGGCGCCAAAGGCAATTACAGGGGCATAGCGTCATCCAAAGGCAAAGAGACGAATGGAAGGTTTCTTTTAATGTCCTTTTGGGGATGCCAAAGGCCAGTAGAGTGGCGTGGAGGCATCCAAAAATATAGAGGGATAGTAAAGGTTTTATTTAAATCCCCTTTGGCGGCGCCAAACACCATTACAGAGGAATATCGGCATCTAAAGCGAGAGAGAAAAATTGAAAGTTTACTTAAAACACCCTTTGTGGGTGTCAAAGTTCAATAGAGTGGCATGGCGGCAAACTAAAATAAAGAGAAATTAAAGGTTTAATTTAAATCCCCTTTGGCGGCGCCAGAGGCAATTACAGGGGGCATAGCCGCATCCAAAGGCAAAGAGACAAATGAAAAGTTTACTTTAATGCCCCTTAGGGGTTACCAAAGGCCAATAGAGTGGCGTGGAGGCATCCAAAAATATTCAGGGAAATGGAAGGTTTTCTTTAAATCTCCTTTGGCGCCGCCGAACGCCATTACAAGGAAATAGCGGCATCTAAAGGGAAAAAGACAAATTGAAAGTTTACTTAAAAGACCTTTGTGGGTGCCAAAGTCGAATAGAGTGGCATGGCGGCATCCAAAAATAAAGAGAAATTGAAGATTTAATTCAAACCCCTTTGGCGTCGCCAAAGTCCATTACAAGGGCATTGCGGCATCCAAAGGAAAAGACACAAATGGAACGTTTACTTTAATGCTCCTTTGGGGGTGCCAATGGCAAAAAGAGTGGCATAGAAGCATCCAAAAATATAAAGGGAAATTGAAGGTATGATTTAAATCCCATTTGGCGTCGGCAAAGGCCGTTACAGGGGAGTAGCGGCATCTAAAGGGAAAAAGAGAAATTGAAAGTTTACTTAAAAGACCCTTTGGGGGTGCCAAAGTCCAATAGAGTGGCATAGCGGCATCCAAAAATTGAGAAATTAAAGATTTGATTCAAATTCCCTTTGGCGGCGCCAGAGGAAATTACAGTGGCCTAGTGACATGCAAAGTCAGAGAGACAAATGGAAGGTTTACTTTAATGCCCCTTAGGGGTTACCAAAGGCCAATAGAGTGGCGTGGAGGCATCCAAAAAAATAGACAGAAATTGAAGGTTTTATTTAAATCCCCTTTGGCGGTGCCAAACATCATTACAAGGGAATAGCGGCATCTAAAGTGAAACAGACAAATTGAAAGTTTACTTGAAAAGACCCTTTAGGGGTGCCAAAGTCCAATAGAGTGGCATGGCGGCATCCAAAAATAAAAAGAGAAATTGAAAGTTTAATTTAAATCCCCTGTGGCGGCGCCAAAGGCCATTACCCCATTATTACTTACTCGATCAAACCACCTCACACCACATATTGTCCTCAAACATCTCATTTCCAGCACATCCACCCTCCTCCGCACAACTCTATCCATAGCCCACTCCTCGCAACCATACAACATTGTTGGAACCACTATTCCTTCAAACATACCCATTTTTGCTTTCCGAGATAATGTTTTCGAGTTCCACACATTCTTCAACGCTCCCAAAATTTAAGCCCCCTACCCCACCCTATGATTCACTTCCGCTTCCATGGTTCCATCCGCTGCCAAATCCACTCCCAGATATCTAAAACACTTTACTTCCTCCAGTTTTTCTCCATTCAAACTTACCTCCCAATTGACTTGACCCTCAACCGTACTGTGCCTAATAACCTTGCTCTTATTCACATTTACTCTCAGCTTTCTTCTTTCACACACTTTACCAAACTCAGTCACCAGCTTCTGCAGTTTCTCACATGAATCAGCCACCAGCGCTGTATCATCAGCGAACAGCAACTGACTCACTTCCCGAGCTCTCTCATCCACAACAGACTGCATACTTGCCCCTCTTTCCAAAACTCTTGCATTCTCCTCCCTAACAACCCCATCCATAAACAAATTAAACAACCATGGAGACATCACACACCCCTACGGCAAACCTACATTCACTGAGAACCAATCACTTTCCTCTCTTCCTACACGTGCACATGCCTTGCATCCTTGATAAAAACTTTTCACTGCTTCTAACAACTTGCCTCCCACACCATATATTCTTGATACCTTCCACAAAGCATCTGTATCAACACTATCATATGCCTTCTCCAGATCCATAAATGCTACATACAAATCCATTTGCTTTTCTAAGTATTTCTCACATACATTCTTCAAAGCAAACACCTGATCCACACATCCTCTACCACTTCTGAAACCACACTGCTCTTCCCCAATCTGATGCTCTGTACATGACTTCACCCTCTCAGTCAATACCCTCCCATATAATTTGCCAGGAATACTCAACAAACTTATACCTCTGTAATTTGAGCACTCACCTTTGTCCCCTTTGCCATTGTACAATGGCACTATGCAAGCATTCCGCCAATCCTCAGACACCTCACCATAAATCATACATACATTAAATAACCTTACCAACCAGTCAACAATACAGTCACCCCCTTTTTTAATAGATTCCACTGCAATACCATCCAAACCCGCTGCCTTGCCGGCTTTCATCTTCCGCAAAGCTTTTACTGCCTCTTCTCTGTTTACCAAATCATTTTCCCCAACCCTTTCACTTTGCACACCACCTCGACCAAAACACCCTATATCTGCCACTCTATCATCAAACACATTCAACAAACCTCCAAAATACTCACTTCATCTCCTTCTCACATCACCACTACTTGTTATCACCTCCCCATTAGCCCCCTTCACCAGTGTTCCCATTTGTTCCCTTGTCTTAGGCTTTTTATTTACCTCCTTCCAAAACATCACCAGTGTTCCCATTTGTTCCCTTGTCTTAAGCACTTTATTTACCTCCTTCCAAAACATCTTTTTATTCTCCCTAAAATTTAATGATACTCTCTCACCCCAACTCTCATTTGCCCTCTTTTTCACCTTTTGCACCTTTCTCTTGACCTCCTGCCTCTTTCTTTTATACATCTCCCACTCACTTGCATTATTTCCCTGCAAAAATTGTCCAAGTGCCTCTCTCTTTCACTGATATCTTACTTCTTCATCCCACCACTCACAACCCTTTCTAATCTGCCCACCTCCCACACTTTTCATATCACAAGCATCTTTTGCTCAAGCCATCACTGCTTCCCTAAATACATCCCATTCCTCTCCCACTCCCCTTACCTCCTTTGTTCTCACCTTTTTCCATTCTGTACTCAGTCTCTCCTGGTACTTCCCCACACACGTCTCCTTTCCAAGCTCACTTACTCTCACCATTCTCTTCACCCCAACATTCTCATTTCTTTTCTGAAAACCTCTACAAATCTTCACCTTCGCCTCCACAAGATAATGACCAGACATCCCTCCAGTTGCACCTCTCAGCAATTAACATCCAAAAGTCTCTCTTTCGCGCGCCTATCAATTAACACGTAATCCAATAACGCTCTCTGGCCATCTCTCCTACTTACATACGTATATTTATGCATATCTCTCTTTTTAAAGCAGGTATTCCCAATTACCAGTCCTTTTTTAGCACATAATTCTACAAGCTCTTCACCATTTCCATTTACAACACTGAACACCCCAAGTATACAAATTATTCCCTCAACTGCCACATTACTCACCTTCGCATTCAAATCACCCATCACTGTAACTCGGTCTCGTGCATCAAAACTACTAACACACTCATTCAGCTGCTCCCAAAACACTTGCCTCTCTTGATCTTTCTTCTCATGCCCAGGTGCATATGCACCAATAATCACCCATCTCTCTCCATCAACTTTCAGTTTTACCCATATCAATCTAGAGTTTACTTTCTTACACTCTATCACATACTCCCACCACTCCTGTTTCAGGAGTAGTGCTACTCCTTCCCTTGCTCTTGTCGTCTCACTAACCCCTGACTTTACTCCCAAGACATTTCCAAACCACTCTTCCCCTTTACTCTTGAGCTTCGTTTCACTCAGGGCCAAAACATCCAGGTTCTTTTCCTCAAACATACTAGCTATCTCTCCTTTTTTCTCATCTTGGTTACATCCACACACATTTAGACACCCCAATCTGAGCCTTCGAGGAGGATGAGCACTCCCCGCGTGACTCCTGTTTCCCCATTTAGAAAGGGGAATATATATATATATATATATATATATATATATATATATATATATATATATATATATATATACGAAGAAAGTGTATAGGAACGCGCACCTTCATAGAACATACAAACCTCCAACAGCCAGGATCGAACCCGGGACCCCTGTGCCACAGGCAGGAAGGCTACCGCTAGGCTATGGGCCTGGCTAATAGGAAATAACTATTCGAATAATATTTACTCGAATACCCTTCGTCTCACGTTGGTGAGCAATGGGGTCTACACCGGTCATTTCCCAACAGGCGCAAATAGCCAGCAGATAATATTTTACCGAACCTTATTGTACAACGGGAAGGTATATGAATACGAACAAAGTCATATATATATATATATATATATATATATATATATATATATATATATATATATATATTTGTGTGTGTGTGTGTGTGTTTGTGTGTCTGTGTGTGTGTGTGTGTGTGTGTGTGTGTGTGTGTGTGTTTGTATTAAGTCACATGGCTTGATTCTGGCCATCATCTGTGAAATTTGATGTAAAGTATATGAGAAAAAGATCGCATATGAGGTACGTCAGGGGTCCTCACGTGTCTGCAGACAGACGTAACTCTTGCAACTGGAAACGTAACAAGAAGAGACGAAGACAAGTGAAGGAAGGGAATTCCATAGCTTGACTTGGAGAGGACAGGAGGTGCATGTGTACTCTCTCTCTCTCTCTCTCTCTCTCTCTCTCTCTCTCTCTCTCTCTCTCTCTCTCTCTCTCTCTCTCTCTCTCTCTCTCTCCCGACATTAATTCTGTTTCCTTTATCAAAATTGGATTAATTTGTCCACCCACATCGTGTGATGATGGATGGGTTTGACGTGTGTATTCCCAGAAGAATCGTGTAAATAATAATGATAGATTACATTTTCTCTTCCCATCCATGTTCAGTTACAGAGAAAAGATAATGGTATTCTGAATTAAGGAAATGATAATGATATGGGCATACATGAAGTCCCTGGTTCACTAGGAGAGAGAGAGAGAGAGAGAGAGAGAGAGAGAGAGAGAGAGAGAGAGAGGTTACAGGACACATAATGTGTGATGATTTGGAAGAGAACCCAGCGTCTTGAGAGTCGCTGGGACTGAGACAAGTTAGTGTGGATGAGCGTCACAGGTTAACACTGGAGGACGGGATGATGGGGTGCGTATGACGACTACATAACGGGATGGTTGGGATGACGGAAGGGCACTGTTGTGGGAGGGACGAGGCAGGTCGGTCTTCACTGGGACGGTGCGTTGCTCTCTCTCTCTCTGTCTCTCTCTCTCTCTCTCTCTCTCTCTCTCTCTCTCTCTCTCTCTCTCTCTCTCTCTCTCTCTCTCTCTCTCTCTGATAGATAGATAGATAGATAGGTTGATATATATTGCTATATATGTTGATATACTATGTGAGAGTTTAGAACGAGCAGTGAAGGACAGAGATTCGATCATTCTGGGTAGATATTTATCTTCCATAAATCACCTGGCGAACTGTTTATGGAGTAGAATGTGAATCTGCTCGACCATTATTGAAGATGATTTTCTCGACCAGACCGTGATGCAGCCGACGAGGGAAGAACTACACTTGGTCTAGTTCTTACGTCAGGAGTGTGAACCTGGTAGCTAACACTCGTGTTGGCGAACATCGAGTCACATAAGACCATAACAAGGTTAGCTTGCTTATCAATATACCTGATTTTGGAAGAGTTGGGTTTTGATGGGTTGCGCTGTGCATTACTCTCACCCAAGATGGTTCAGTACCCAGAGGAAATACGGATATGTTTGAAGAGAGAGTTTGTGCACCACCACACAGACCTTCCTGTACACGACACTGTAATCAACGATATGGCGAGAATGGCATTCCTCAGATATCGCAAGAGCGATCAAGCACGTACACTTCTACAGGCTTAAGAAATCAGGCAACGATCCATATCTTGCGACGCCGTACAGTACAGCTCGGAGAGACGTCAAGAGACTCATTAACCAAACCAAGAGAGAGTGTGACATTATATTGCAAGAGATAGTACTAAAGGTCCTTAGAGATTATATTGGTATATCAACATTAAGAAACGTATGAGGTATAGTGGTATGCCAACATCAAGAAACATACAAGGTATATTGGTATATCAACATCAAGAAACATACAAGTTATACTGGTATATCATCATTAAGAGACATACAAGGTATATTGGTATGTCATCATTAAGAAACATACAAGGTACGTTGGTATATCAATAGTAAGAAACATATGAGGTATATTGGTATGCCAACATCAAGAACCATACAAGGTATATTGGTATATCAACGTTAAGAACCATACAAGGTATATTGGTATATCAACGTTAAGAACCATACAAGGTATATTGGTATATCAACGTTAAGAACCATACAAGGTGTGTTAGTATATCAACATTAAGAAACATACAAGGAGTGGGGGAGGACTCTTAGTAAACAAAGATGGGGAACCCACTGTGGAAGATGAAAGCATAACAACAATCCTGGATTATTTTTTCTCAGTTCTGTATTTTCTGTAGAAAACAGCAACACGAATTTAAAGACTGATTGATAGCATACGTACGATACCAGAATTTACCGTCACAGGTAAGATACTAAAATAGATAAGTGATTAAGAACTTCAAACATGAAATTGCCAGACCTTAACTTGTATTTTTGATAATTCTCCTCTGGATGGAATAGTACCTCAGGACTGGAGACTGGATGACGTCAGCCTTACGTTGAAAAAAAAAGAAGCCATGAAATTTTCTGTCAGTTACCGCCCTATTGACCTCATATCAATTATATCCAAACTTCCGGAGTCGACTTTTAACGATGAAGTCGTAGCTTACCTTGAACACCACATTGTGATCAGTGATACTCTACGTGGATTTAGAAAGCACAGATCATGCCTCACTAACTCCTTGAATTTTTTCATAAATTATTTAGTACCCACGACAAGATGAAACCAATAGATATTATATTTTTTGACTTTCAGAAACCGTTCAACACAGTTCTCCAATGATAAGTTGATGCTTAAAGTCCGATCCTTGGGATTACTGGTTGTGTCGGAAATTGGTTAGAAGCTTAGTTACGTAAACGGAAGCAAAGAGTCGCAATGAATGATGAGTCATCACCGTTGTCGGTCGTGACGAGTGGGGTGCCACAGGGGTCCGCCCTGGGACCTGTAGTTTCATCATTTACATTAATGGTAATGATGGGCTGAATACCGTGTAGTATCTGAACTTGTAGATGACGCAAAGATCGGCATTGCTATATTACCTGAGGAAGACAGGCTAAGATTACAAGAGGATCCAGATAAGATAATGGTCTAGAAAATGGCAAATGTCATTTAAATGTTGATAAATGTCAGCTGTTACTGATAGGAAACCTCAACAAAAATTTTAAGTATGAGTTGGTGGGCCATAAGTTCAGAGACACCCATTGTGTGAGGGATCAAGGGGTCTGTGTCTCGAACCACTTCAAAGTCTCCCAACAAAATCCAAAGAGAGTGTAAGAAGGTTATAAGACAGAGTAAACGTGACGAAGAAAAAAGAAAATTCTTTAAAGTTAAGAGTAATCCTAAGGAATTCTTCAAATATATAAGACAAAGGAAGACACTAAAAGAAGGAAATGGACCATTACGAAACGAACATGACACACTAACTACTGACGACAAGGAAATGGCTACCTTACTAAAATATTCTCATAACTCCGTATTCACAATTGAAGAAACATCTCGAATACCACAACCAGTGAAAATGTTTCAGGAAGCGTTGAAGGTTAGAGAAATACAGAGCTCTGAAGTACTTAGATACTTGTACCAATTAAATCCTAGCAAATCCAACGGCCTAGATAACTTAGCTCCAAGATTTTTAAATGAGGTCAGGCGACAGCTAATATACCTCATTACAAAAATATTTAACAAATCTCTATCTGATGGTCAGGTGCCAACTGACTGAAAACTCGCAAATGTTACTCCTGTGTATAAAAATGAGACAGATAGTGTGCCTTGAACTACCGCCCAATTAGCCTCACGTCAGTGTAAGATAAAATGATGGAAAAGATAATACGAGATAAGATTGTCACGTTTCTAGAACACATAATTATATCGGACAACCAACACGGTTTCTGCTATAGAAGATCGTGCTTGACGAATTTGCTGGATTTTTTTTATGTTATTTATCAAAATTGGGGCGAAAAACCACCGTCTGATGTAGTATATTTAGATTTCGGAAAGGCTTTCGATAATCACAAGAGACTTTTCCACAAACTCGAAGCACACGGAATCGGTGAATAACTCTGTACATAGATCAGAGACTGGCTCACCAGAAGAAAGCAGCGTGTAGTATTAAACGGCGAAGCTTCAGATTGGCTAGACGTAACGAATGGTGTGCCACAGGGGTTGCTCCTAGGCCCAATTCTTTTCATAATATACATTAATGGCCTAGAACTCGGTCTCATATACAAGATCTCCAAGTCCGCTGACGATACTAAACTGAAGGTAGAGCTGTAAACAAGCGGGACTGCGAAATCATTCAAAGAGATCTTAACGTACTAGCAGAGTGGTCACACAAATGGTATATGAAGTTTAATGTAGACAACTGTAAAGTTATGCACTTTGAAGACGAGAGTATACGTGACGACTTCAAACTATTCGGAAACTCTTTAACTAAATACGGTTACCAGGACAAATGGAATAAATCTCAAAGCCAAAAGATGTAATACTGACGTGGGAAAAAGCTTTTTTCTCTTATAGTCTTTTAAACAAATATTTTATAGATTCAGGTATACTTTGAGGAAAACGCCAGACATAAACTGTATAAACGACAGCAGTAACGGGGACACAAGAAGGCTAATGTGCAGCAGCGGGGAATCGATGATAGCTTTAAAAGAGTGCTGAGCGGAATTAGATTTTTCTTGTCAAGTTAAATCAGTTTCTTTTCAGACAACCCAGTCGTGGGCCAATCAGGCCTCCTGTTGTCTGTCTTCCCCATGTGAATACATTCTCATGTAAATAAACACTGTAACGTAGCAGCAAGAAGACAAGTAGGGTGTTAGGATATGTAAACAGAAACTTTACATACAAAAAACAAGGATGCGGTTTTGCCACTGTGTTAAAGTGTAGGTCTACGTTCCTGACCGTGACACATTCATGGGCCGCCCAGGGTCGAGCATATAGGTTCGAATCTTGGTTGCGGCAGTCGGTCCACAATCATCCCAGCTGTTCATCCACCCCAAGGGGTTGGCCGATAAATTGGGTACCTGGATCAGGCTAGGATATATATATATATATATATATATATATATATATATATATATATATATATATATATATATATATATATATATATATTATATTTTTTTTTATTTTGCTTTGTCGCTGTCTCCCGCGTTTGCGAGGTAGCGCAAGGAAACAGACGAAAGAAATGGCCCAACCCACCTCCATACACATGTATATACACACACGTCCACACACGCAAATATACATACCTATACATCTCAATGTACACATATATATACAAACACAGACACATACATATATACCCATGCACACAATTCACACTGTCTGCCTTTATTCATTCCCATCGCCACCTCGCCACACATGGAATACCATCCCCCTCCCCCCCTCATGTGTGCGGGGTAGCGCTAGGAAAAGACAACAAAGGCCTCATTCGTTCACACTCAGTCTCTAGCTGTCATGCAATAATGCCCGAAACCACAGCTCCCTTTCCACATCCAGGCCCCACACAGCTTTCCATGGTTTACCCCAGACGCTTCACATGCCCTGATTCAATCCACTGACAGCACGTCAACCCCGGTATACCACATCGCTCCAATTCACTCTATTCCTTGCCCGCCTTTCACCCTCCTGCATGTTCAGGCCCCGATCACTCAAAATCTTTTTCACTCAATCTTTCCACCTCCAATTTGGTCTCCCACTTCTCCTCGTTCCCTCCACCTCCGACACATATATCCTCTTGGTCAACCTTTCCTCACTCATTCTCTCCATGTGCCCAAACCATTTCAAAACACCCTCTTCTGCTCTCTCAACCACGCTCTTTTTATTTCCACACATCTCTCTTACCCTTAAATTACTTACTCGATCAAACCACCTCACACCACACATTGTCCTCAAACATCTCATTTCCAGCACATCCACCCTCCTGCGCACAACTCTATCCATAGCCCACGCCTCGCAACCATACAACATTGTTGGAACCACTATTCCTTCAAACATACCCATTTTTGCTTTCCGAGATAATGTTCTCGACTTCCACACATTCTTCAAGGCTCCCAGGATTTTCGCCCCCTCCCCCACCCTATGATTCACTTGCGTTTCCATGGTTCCATCCGCTGCCAGATCCACTCCCAGATATCTACAACATATATATCGTTAATGGGATGCCCTTAATTAGTGCTTCAACTGCCCGTGCCGTCTCAGCTAACATAAAAACAAGAATATTCATTATTTACAAGCAGTGCAGTGAAGATTAACTGAATTAAACCTTTCTTACATAACAACTGACAGACTGCGAACTTTGTGTGTTTGCAACCAAGTCGCGGCTGCGAGTCAAGTTAATAGAATGTTTCGAGAATCATAAAGGGTTCAACAATGTCGACATAGAAAACTTTACATTCGCTCCAGTAATACCACGGAGAGCCAGTGGTTTGAAGTTAGAGGTCACCGAGTTAATCTGGATCGCACAGAAATATTTTTATCAGTGACATTATCGGCGCATGGAACATGCTCCCTGAATATGTTGTTCAGAGCAACACAATTCACGTCTTCAATATTAGGCTGGATCATCACCTGCCACTCTCCGGTTTTGAACAGTTCTTTCAGCTAATCACTATAACGTAGTGTTGTATTATAATATCTTCCCAACCACTGAACTCACCTTAGAAATACTGTATCATCCTTCCACATCAGAAGTGATATTGATGTGGTAAGTGGCTAGGCTGAGGGTCAGATGTTATGTTTATTATTGCCTTTTATATTTGAAACATGTGAAGGATGCCTATGTCTGTTGAAGAGATGTATGACTTACTCGCATTTCCTCTCTCTTATTTCTGACTTTTTTTTTTTGCGAAAATGTTCCTCAGACATTTTAGTCCTGCAAGTTATTTTTTTTTCTGTTTCCCGTCCGTTGTGTTGCTGGAGAGAGTAGAGGGTGGGGAGGGAGCCTTTGCTTTGCTGTCTTTTCTATCTGTTTTCATGAGGGACTGCATACTTTTCAGCAGTGTTTAGGCCACAACCTTTGCTTGGACGGCTCGATCCGTGTATCTGTATAACTCCCCCCACCTCTCTCTCTCTCTCTCTCTCTCTCTCTCTCTCTCTCTCTCTCTCTCTCTCTCTCTCTCTCTCTCTCTCTCTCTCTCTCTCTCTCTCTCTGATAATGTTTCTTTACCTCCTTCTAATTTCAGCAAGCAACGACACCACGAAAAGAACAAAAACTGTTAGGAAACCAACCAACTCATTTCACACAAAATGTGGTAATATATATATATATATATATATATATATATATATATATATATATATATATATATATATATATATATATATATATATTCCACCCATTTCGTAAAAGCTTTTCCAAGCTGTGGTCGTGAAGGATATTGCTTTCCAGCGGGAGAAGCAGTTGAAGGCTATCCAGGTCGGTCCACACGACGAGGTCGGTGGTGCCTGGAGCTCTCCCCAAGCTCGTGGTCATGGTTATTGTCCTCCCTATAGGCCTCCCTCCCTTACTCCCTCCCACCCACGCCGACTACCCATGTATTACAAGGGATTCTGTCTGACAGACTTTTGAATTACAGTCTTTCCAATCGTCGTCCTGCCTAGGCGTGGGAAGACTGGAGGTGATAGGGGGGAAGGAGGGTCGAATGGGGAGGGGAGGATGGAAGATGGTGTTGTAGGGCAGAGGAAGGAAGAGGAAGGCCTGCGTAAAGATGAAGAGAGAGAAGAGCTGGAGAGAAGATAGATAAACAGGAATGATAAGAAGAGGGTATCAAAGCAGTAAGAACGTTATCTGCTATATCCATAGAAAGACAAATTTATATACAGGATGTCGTAATTATACGTATGTCATCCTATACATAGTGTATACATGTCACAGCAATGGTATCGTGGGAGGTGGAAGTCCACGTTACCCTCACCCCACCAAGCTAAGGTGTGGGCGTAGTGCAGAAACTCTGGTGACTGGTTGCTGTATCTCTGGCCGAGGAGGAAGCCAGAAGCTCCTCCCATGGTTGGACGACTCCTGGAGTATATATTTACCTGTTATACTCGTCTAATATGTGTAGGAAATCATCTGTTGATGAATATATATTCATATATTGACCAGATCAACAGGTAATGTGTACTAGTATTCGGTTACTATTTTCTTCACAAGACCGATGACGTATTGTCCCTGAAGTGTCTGTCTCGCATTTCTGATTACATGACCAGGGTCTGCCTGGGTCTCGTGTCGTGATTATAATAATCTGAGAGATCTTTAATATTGTCAACAGGTCATGTTAAGGTTCCTAAGTGAACCTTAACATTGTAGGGAAATTGACTGTAACTTTCAGTGTTTCTTCTTGCGTGTATGTGTGTCAATGTGTGTGTGTGTGTGTGTGTGTGTGTGTGTGTGTGTGTGTGTGTGTGTGTGTGTGTGTATGATGATCCACAAGGAACATGTTTGTCACACACACTGTCACAGGGCGGCCCGTGTGTGACTGTAGTGTACTTGGCTCAGAGGTGGTTGTGTAAGTAGTGTAAAATGTGTTTAGGTTTTTTCTCCAAGAAGTTTATATCGTTATGTCGATATATGTTTTGTTGTTCGTGTTTCCCCCTGTATTTTAAGAGCAAGATTGTAATGGATGATCATGCATGGGGATTTATTAGACATTTATACAGCATCAGGTGAGGTGATGGTGGTCTGCATTTATGAAGAGAATAAATCCTAGGTAATTATTTCTGAGCGTGTGTCCTGTTCACGTATCATTCCTCCACTAGTTTCATGAGTGCAAGGATGGAGGAATGGCGAGCGATGTTGGCGTGGGGGGTAAGTGGAGGGAGAGGAGGGGACTGGTACACAGAGGCAGAGAATGGAAGGCAAGGCTACGTGTTGAGGGAAGGTTGGAGCACGTGAGGACGGTCTAGTGTGGCGGGGGATAACTTCATCTCGGTCGTTGTCGTCTTCGGGAGATTATTCCAGTTTTTCATTTCCAGAGGATCTTCAAACGACGTCCAACTCGCTTTCATGAATGAACATAAATGCCTCCTCATCCCCTGGCTGTGTGATGGTTACCTCACCAAATAGGATTAATTTGGTTTCTTTTATGATAAAGCCTCCAGACACGGAGAGACGCCTTTATTCCAGGCCCTGCCTGGGATGGACAGATTAGGAGAACTTAAAATTAAACACACAGCTTTAGAAAAAGTGTGAAAATCAGTGGAAAAAGGAAAAGGATGTGGCATATAAAGGGGAGACGCATGAAGTCCAGCCCGTTTGCTTCGTTCACGCCAGACAGAATGTTAGACCATCTGTCGTGAGGCGGATGGTGTAAGATGGTTCCAGTTATCACGTCAACACTCTTATGGAAGTCAGGGTGTGGTAGTAGTAGTACTGTCCGGCCCTGCTGTTGTGATCGGTTCATCGTTCTCCAGTAACACATTTCACCTCTCACAACAGTTCTTTATCTGTGTGGGTTTGTTCAGTCGATGGCTGTAATGATTATTGCATGACACGAACTTGCAGTTTTGTGTCGACCTCAGGACCATGAAGCAGCTCACATGGAAGTCGTGATTGTCAACAAAGGTGTCAGTGAACAGAGAGGCTGTAGCAGTTTCAGATGACATGTCGGTCATGGTTGAGCTGAACGTGAACACCGCATTGCTTTCTCATTACCTCAGTCGTAAACGCAATAGACAGTCGCACTCATCCCACTTGCCTGGATATCGAGTCCTGGGCGGAGTGGTGATCGTTCATCAGCGTTCAGGGAGCGTCGCACGTTCACCTCAAACTCTCACACACGTGTGGATGCCAACCTCATGCGCGTCCAGTCGCTATCTCAACGCACAGTCGGCAGTGGACTGGAGAACTGGACCACAACCATCTTACGCTGATTCATCCAGGTGGTCATCGTATTACTTTGTGATCCAGTTTCATTTATCCCTTTTTATCTCCCAGTAATTCTGCGTTTTCGAAACCACTGAGGTCAATGGTTCTTGGCCAGAGTCCAGACGGTATTAACACCCCCTCCCCCTCCCCCGAGCACGACGGTACGACCCTTGGGTATGATGGCCTGTCCTTTGACCTGACCCTTCGTGTCAACAGTCACGCCATCACATCCAAGGGCCAGAGCTTCGTGCTCAAGGACCGCACCGTCTCGCTGAAGGGTCGTGCCGTCGTGCTCATGTAGAAGGCTACATACAACAGACAGCAAACACGAAATCGTCAAAAATCTCAGATAAACTGAGTCAAGGCAAACTCATGGTAGGTCTTAATCCCTTGCTGTATGGTACATGTACCCTTCACATGTGTGGTACATTGGCCATTCACGTACTTGGCACATGTACCATTCAGTTGTATGGTACAGCAAGAGACAAAGAGGGTGGACATAATGAGACCCTGGTAAACAAGAGGCAATAGATTGGTCGTTTGGTCATTTGGATTATAAAGGTCTGTCATCTGCCAGGGATCGAGAAATGTTGGGAACACCTTCAGGTGGCCAAGGTGACGACGGGAAGGCCACACACGCTCGTACTGCTGGTTATGATCATTGACGACCAAGTGCGGAATGACGAACAAGGTGCGTGTCAGACAAATGAAGTCTCCGTCTGAAATGGGACAACATGGAGTTTTTAATGGTGTCAGATTACCTCAAAATTAACCCGTTTTTATGTTGAAAATCCTTTCTCTTCCCCGTGATAATGATTGGACCTGCGTAGACAGTCTGGCAGTGGCTGACAAGCAGCAGCAGCAGCGCTGTACGTGCTCCAGGCGGCGCTTGTCTTCCTGTCGTCCTGGCCTGGAACCTGGAAAGGAAATTGGAATCGTCTGGGTCACATTCTTCTGTCCTGCTTTATCACAGGTCTTTAGCCGGCCTGTTAGATTGATTTTCATATATGTTACTACGTGAGTTTCGTGAATTTCTCAAACGTATTTACAGTCTCCTTCGTTTAAAAATCTTTAGAATATATATGTATATTTTTTTTTGTCTTTTTTTTATACATATTCGCCATTTCCCGCGTTTGCGAGGTAGCGTTATGAACAGAGGACTGAGCCTGAAAGGGAATATCCTCACCTGGCCCCCTTCTCTTTTCCCTCTTTTGGAAAATTAGAAAAAAACGGGAAGGGAAGATTTCCCGTCCCCCCCCCCTCCCTCCCACTCCCTCCCCTTTTAGTCGCCTTTTGCGACACGCAGGGAATACGGGGTACGTATTCTTTCTCCCCTATCCCCATGGATAATATATATATATATATATATATATATATATATATATATATATATATATATATATATATATATATATATATATATATATATATATATATATATATATTTTTTTTTTTTTTTTTTTTTTTTTCATACTATTCGCCATTTCCCGCGATAGCGAGGTAGCGTTAAGAACAAAGGACTGGGCCTTTGAGTGAGTATCCTCACCTGACCCCCTTCTCTGTTCCTTCTTTTGGAAAAAAAAAACGAGAGGGGAGGATTTCCAGCCCCCCGCTCCCTTCCCTTTTAGTCGCCTTCTACGACACGCAGGGAATACGTGGGAAGTATTCTTTCTCCCCTATCCCCAGGGATAATATATATATATATATATATATATATATATATATATATATATATATATATATATATATATATATATATATATATATATATATATATATATATATATATATATATATATATATCAACTTGTGTATATTTGTTAACACGTTTGTATGCATGTGCCCGCATGTGAGTATTATAGTGTTGTCTCTTGTGCAGTGTTGAATGGAGATATCACTAGTATAAATAATACGCAGTCTACACATGCACTGATCAATAGGTGCGTGATGCACTGTGGTCATTTACCGGTTTAGATTATTTATGGTTCATGTACATGAACACCCCATGTATCATGGGGGGGTTAATAACCCTCCCCCCTTCACATTTATCATTAAACATTAGGTTGATATATGGTTGATTCAGTGTATCATTACTTGGACACCCCATGTGTCACTACTTGGACACCCCATGTATCACTACTTGGACACCCCATTTATTACTACTTGGACACCCCATGTATCACTACTTAGACATCCCATGTATCACTACTTGGACACCCCATATACCTACCTGGACACCCCATGTATCAACACTTGGGCACCCCATGTGTCACTACTTGGGCACCCCATGTATCACTACTTGGCACCTCATGTATCACTACTTGGACACCCCATGTATCGCTACTTGGACATTCCATGTATCACTACTTGGACACCCCATGTATCGCTACTTGGACATTCCATGTATCACTTCTTGGACACCCATGTATCACTACTTGGACACCACTTGTATCACTACTTGGACACCCCATGTATCTCTACTTGGACACCCATGTATCTCTACTTGGACACCCCATGTATCACTACTTGGGCACCCCATGTATCACCACTTGGACACCCCATGTATCTCTACTTGGACACCCATGTATCTCTACTTGGACACCCCATGTATCACTACTTAGACACCCCATATATCACTACTTGGACACCCTATGTATCACTACTTGGACACCTCATGTATCACTACTTGGACACCCCATGTATCACCACTTGGACACCCCATGTATCTTTACTTGGACACCCCATGTATCACTACTTGGACACCCCATGTATCACCACTTGGACACCCCATGTATCACTACTTGGACACCCCATGTATCACTACTTGGACACCCCATGTATCTTCTTGGACACCCCATGTATCACCACTTGGACACCCCATGTATCACTACTTGGACACCCCATGTATCACCACTTGGACACCCCATGTATCTTCTTGGACACCCCATGTATCACCACTTGGACACCCCATGTATCTTCTTGGACACCCCATGTAACATGTAGGGTTTTCTCTCGTCCATCGTCACGTTCACAAGATGAAACAAAGCATATCACTTTAAGTATGTGTTCAGACGAGGGTACTATGTAAGATCTATTCTATGAAGCTAATAGTTATGTGTGTTAATGGTAATTTCCTGTCTGTATTGGATGTATTTATTAACTGAATGTTTTCCAAGAGTTACTGATATTTTGTCTCTTTTCACGCGTCTCTTGAAGGAGGTGAGTAGAATGGCAGCAGTGATGGATGAGAAAGAGATGGCAGCAGTTTGGACGTCTCTTCCTCTTGAGGACCCTCCACCATACGCTGCCTGACGTATGATCAAGTTGTTACTCTTAAAGTTATTGTAGCTATTGTTGTTGGCATGCAGTCCCCCTCAGTGCTGGTGCTTGTCATATGTTGTTTTCCCTTTGAATTATTGTTATTATTATTATTATTATCATGATTCCCTGTGATGTAAGTTGAAGACGTTGTAGTACATCATGCCCGAGTGATGTATGAGTGATGTCATTGTTCGTGCCTTAGATGTTGTGTAGGTGGTTGGTGTTGTAGTTATTGTAGTTACTGCCTAATCATTAGTCTTACCCTTAATAATTCATGGTATCTGAATGCTATAATTTTCCTTGTTCTTTATCCTGAAAGCCTCTTGCAGGAAAAGCTTTTAATTGGGGAAAAACACGCCCATAGCGAACCCTTTTAGTGTATAGCAGTTTAGGTGGGAAGCCTTTTATTGTATAGCAGTTTAAGTGGGAAGCCTTTTATTGTATAGCAGTTTAAGTGAGAAGCCTTTTATTGTATAGCAGTTTAAGTGGGAAGCCTTTTATTGTATAGCAGTTTAAGTGGGAAGCCTTTTATTGTATAGCATTTTAAGTGGGAAGCCTTTTATTGTATAGCAGGTTAAGTGAGAAGCCTTTTATTGTGTAGCAGTTTAAGTGGGACGCCATTTATTGTATAGCAGGTTACGTGGGAAGCCTTTTATTGTATAGCAGGTGAAGTGGGAAGCCTTTTATAATATAGCAGTTTAAGTGGGAAGCCTTTTATTGTAATGCCTTTTGAAAAGCATATAAATTGGGAAGTTCTTTATTAGAGAGTCTTTTAATTGGGAATGTTCATAATCGTATCGTCTCTGTTCACTGCCTGCTTGTTTTACTGTATATAGATGAGAGATATGGGAAGGGAAAACGAAAATAGGTATAGATTACATCAAAGACTTGGGTTGTCTGCATAGAAAATGTGTCGTTATTTTTGTCACACTATCATCCTGATGATGCCCGTCACGTGTAATTAGCCAGGGGATAATTACCATGCGACGTGACCCGAGTTATTGAAATATTGATGGATGTAATTATGGTGATTATCACTCAGTAGTGGAGGCCTGAAATGTTTTGCCTTCCCATGATAATGAATTCTCTGACCATTACATTTTATGATAATTATTATGATAATTGACTTGTAGTGCTGATTCGTTTCTCGGTTATCATTAACATGAAGATAATTAGAAATTGTAGAGAGTTTGATAGCTTTGATATCAATAGTGGTTATGGTAATGTAATTACGGCAGAATTAGTATAATTTGTAATGAATACAACTGTAATGATAGTTGACTATATATATATATATATATATATATATATATATATATATATATATATATATATATATATATATATATATATGGGAGCGGGGGGCTGGAAATCCTCCCCTCTCGTTTTTTTTTTTAATTTTCCAAAAGAAGGAACAGAGAAGGGGGCCAGGTGAGGATATTCCCTCAAAGGTCCAGTCCTCTGTTCTTAACGCTACCTCGCTGATGCGGGAAATGGCGAATAGTATGGAAGAAATATATATATATATATATATATATATATATATATATATATATATATATATATATATATATATATTTTTTTTTTTTTTTTTTTTTTTTTTTTTTCATACTATTCGCCATTTTCCGCGATAGCGAGGTAGCGTTAAGAACAGAGGACTGGGCCTTTGACGGAATATCCTCACCTGGCCCCCTTCTCTGTCCCTTCTTTTGGAAAATTAAAAAAAAAAAAACGAGATGGGAGGATTTTCAGCCCCCCCGATGATGTGTTGATCACATCATCAGGGGAGATACAAGGATATATATATAACAGTCAGTTGATATACAAGAAAGAGACGTAGCTAGGACGTCATTGGTGTTTGTGTGCGTTAGGTCTGGCATCATTCCTGTCATAAGATATTATTATACGGACAAGAAAGGGAACTGTTTACAAATTTTGTCTACAATAAAGCTATCCAGTTTGTATAGACCTTCACTAGTCTTAATGTTACTATTCTTTCTATATGTGTCGGAGGTGGAGGGAACGAGAAGTGGGAGACCAAATTGGAGGTGGAAAGATGGAGTGAAAAAGATTTTGAGTGATCGGGGCCTGAACATGCAGGATGGTGAAAGGCGGGCAAGGAATAGAGTGAATTGGATCGATGTGGTAAACCGGGGTCGACGTGCTGTCAATGGATTGAATCAGGGCATGTGAAGCGTCTGGGGTAAACCATGGAAAATTCTGTGTGGCCTGGATGTGGAAAGGGAGCTGTGGTTTCGGGCATTATTACATGACAGCTAGAGACTGAGTGTGAACGAATGTTGCCTTTGTTGTCTTTTCCTAGCGCTACCTCGCACACATGAAGGGGGAGGGGGATGTTATTCCATGTGTGGCGAGGTGGCGATGGGAATAAATAAAGGCAGGCAGTATTAACTATGTACATGAGTATATATGTATATGTCTGTGTGTGTATATATATGTGTACATTGAGATGTATAGGTACGTATATTTGCGTGTGTGGACGTGTATGTATATACATGTGTATGGGGTGGGTTGAGCCATTTCTTTCGTCTGTTTCCTTGCGCTACCTCGCAAACACGGGAGACAGCGACTAAGCAAAATAATTAATAAATAATTGATATTCTTTCTGTATTAAGTAGTAAAAGATTCAATGATATTTCTCGTGATAAAAGGATTAGACTTAATAACTGAATTGGTAGTACTCCAGTCTGTACAAAGATCATAATTTTTAGCGAGATTAAACAAGGCATTTGTTTCTTTTCCTGTTCTTATACTATATTTACGTTGCTTAAGTCGGACATAAAGATCCTTACCAGTCTGCCCAATATGAAACGTATTTTAGGATAGATATGCTAGACTTGATTAACATAAATATGATATATGAACAGGACAAGAATCAAATGCCTTGTTTAATCACGTTAAAAACTATGACCATTGTATTTACTGGAGTAATGCTAATTCAGTTATCAACTGTAACTCCTTTACAACGAGAAATATTGAAACTTCTATCATTAAATACACAAAGAATTTTAACATTAATATTAGTGAAGGTCTGTACAAACTGGATGGCTTTGTCCAAGGCAAAATTTTTAAACAGTTCCCTTTCCTGTCCATGTAATAAAATCTCATGATAGGCATGATGCCAGACCCGAGCACCACCATCCGGTAACACTTGTATACCAATGGTGTCTTCGCTACGTCTCATCCTTGTATATCACCTGATTGTTCTACGTCTTGTATCTCATTCTTGTATTTCCTCTAACGATGTGATCATAACACGAAAGTGCTCTTGTAAACTTGTCATGCTTCATTTTGCTCGTGGTTCTATGTACATACTAGATCACTCACCACTGTGACGTCTTACAATATATATATATATATATATATATATATATATATATATATATGATGTTTTGGACAATCACATGTTTACCAAATGGCGTCCTAGCTTCGTCTCTTCGATGTATATCAACTGACTGTCATATTTCTCTCTTGTGTCTCCCCTGATGATGTGATTATTACACGAAACTGCACTTGGGAACTTTTCGTGTTTCATTTTTCCCGTGGACTCATAGGAATATATATATATATATATATATATATATATATATATATATATATATATATATATATATATATATATATATATATATATGTGTGTGTGTGTGTGTGTGTGTGTGTGTGTGATAGGGTTGATAGAGATGCTTTGTGGAAGGTCTTAAGAGTATACGTTGTAGGAGGTAAGTTGCTAGAAGCAGTGAAAAGTTTTTCCAAGGATAAAAGGCATGTGTACGAGTAGAAAGAAAGGAGAGTGAGTGGTTCCCGTTGATGGTCGATTTGCGGCATGGGTGTGTGATGTCCCCATGGTTGTTTAATTTGTTTATGGATGGGGTGGTTAGGGAGGTAAATGCTAGAGTTTTGGAGAGAGGGGCAAGTATGCAGTCTGTTGCGGATGAGGACTTGGGAAGTGAGTCAGTTGTTGTTCGTCGATGTTACAGCTCTGGTGGCTGATTCGTGTGAGAAACTGCAGAAGTTGGTGAGTGAGTTTGGAAAAGTTTGTGAAAGGAGAAAGTTGAGAGTAAATATGAATAAGAGCAAGGTTATTAGGTTCAGTAGGGTTGAGGGACAAGTTGATTGGGATGTAAGTTTGAATGGAGAAAAATTGGAGGAAGTGAAGTGTTTTAGATATCTGGGAGTGGATTTAGCAGCGGATGGAACCGTGGAAGCCGAAGTGAGTCATAGGGTGGGGGAAGGAGCTAAGGTTTTGGGAGCGATGAAGAATGTGTGGAAGGAGAGAACGTTATCTCGGAGAGTGAAAGTGGGTATGTTTGAAGGATTAGTCGTTCCAATAATATCATATGGTCACGAGGCATTGGCTGTGGATAGGGTTGTATTGAGGAAAGTGGATGTGTTGGAAATGAAATGTTTGAGGACAATATGTGGGGTGAGGTGGTTTGATCGAGTAAGTAATGAAAGGGTAAGAGAGATGTGTGGAAGTATAAAGAGTGTGGTTGAGAGAGCAGAAGAGGCTGTGTTGAAATGGTGTGGACATATGGAGAGAATGAGTGAGGAAAGATCGACAAAGATATATGTGTAAGAGGTGGAGAGAACGAGAAGTGGTAGACCAAATTGGAGGTGGAAGGATGGCGTGTAAAAGATTTTGAGCAATCGGGGCCTGACCATACAGGAGGGTGAGAGGCGTGCAAGGAATAGAGTGAATTGTAACGATGTATACCGGGGTCGACGTGCTGTCAATGGATTGAACCAGGCATGTGAAGCGTCTCGGGTAAACCGTGGAAAGTCTGTAGGGCCTGGATGTAGATAGGGAAATGTGGTTTCGGCTTTAGACTGAGTGTGAACGAATATGGCCTTTTTGTCTGTTTTCCTGGCGCTACCTTGCTGAAGCACTGGGAAGCAATGCTGTTTCCTGTCGGACGGGGTAGCGGATGGATGAAGGCAAACAAATATGAATATGTACATGTGTATGTATGCATATGTCTGTGTATGTGTATGTATATGTATGTATATGTGCGTGTACTGGCGTTTTTGTATATACATGTGTATATGAGTGGATGGGCCATTCTTCGTCTGTTTCCTGGCGCTCCCTCGCTGCCGCGGGAAACGGCGATTAAGTATGATATATATATATATATATATATATATATATATATATATATATATATATACAAATAAATAAAAAGAGCGTGGTTGAGAGAGCAGAAGAGGGTGTTTTGAAGTGGTTTGGGCACATGGAGAGGATGAGTGAGGAAAGATTGACCAAGAGGATATATGTGTCGGAGGTGGAGGGAACAAGGAGAAGAGGGAGACCAAATTGGAGGTGGAAAGATGGAGTGAAAAAGATTTTGTGTGATCGGGGCCTGAACATGCAGGAGGGTGAAAGGAGGGCAAGGAATAGAGTGAATTGGAGCGATGTGGTATACCGGGGTTGACGTGCTGTCAGTGGATTGAAGCAAGGCATGTGAAGCGTCTGGGGTAAACCATGGAAAGCTGTGTAGGTATGTATATTTGCGTGTGTGGACGTATGTATATACATGTGTATGGGGGGGGTTGGGCCATTTCTTTCGTCTGTTTCCTTGCGCTACCTCGCAAACGCGGGAGACAGCGACAAAGTATAATGATAAAAATAATAATATATATATATATATATATATATATATATATATATATATATATATATATATATATATATATATATATATATATATATTATCATTATTATTATTAATGAAATTCATTTGCCATTCAGTTTAGTGATTCAAAATATTTGTTTGTTTGTTTCACTCTTTGCGGTACGAAGTTGACTGAATTAGGCATGAGGTTGTGTCTGAGCCGCAACAGGAAATTTGGATTAAATCATCAAAAATTAATGTGTTGTGGCTTATACACGGGTGGAATGAGACTTTGTTTTTAATCATATTTCATAATGAAATACAGACCGGTGACTCTGTAGTCCAAGATATTTCTTGTCATTACTGCCGTAGATTGTAAACTGTGTGACTTCCAGGTAAACCAGGGGTTTCCTCGTAATCTGTTGGTCTCCAGATAATCCGTAGATCTCCAGTTAAACCGTAGGTGTCCAGGTAAACCGTGGATGTCCAGGTAAACCGTTGCTCCTCAGATAAACCGTGGGTGTCCTGATAGAGCCCAGATAAACGTGGATGTCCGGTGGATCTCCAGGTAAACTTTAGGTAATTCAATGAAACGTGGGTAAGCGGCTAAACCGTGGGTGTCCGGATAAACCGTGGGTAACCGGATATATCGCGGATAACCGGCTAAACCGTGGGTGTCCAGATACACCGTGGGTAACCGGCTGAACTGTGGGTGTCCAGATAAACCGTGGGTGTGCGGATGAACTGTAGGTGTCCGGATAAACCGTGAGTTTATTAGATTCATTAAAAGTTTACCAACAGCTTTAAGAGTCTTAACTGGTGTCTAGATAAACCGTAGGTGTCCGGATAAACCGTAGGTGTCCGGGTAAACCGTAGGTGTCCGGATAAACCGTAGGTGTCCGGGTAAACCGTAGGTGTCCGGGTAAACCGTAGGTTTATTAGATTCATCAAAAGTTTACTAACAGCCTAAGAGTCTTGGTGCCATGTTAATGATGGTAATTAGTAATAGATACTCAAGGTCGTTCAATACTCACACGTTAATTACAGCAAGTTAGTAATTACGGGGGCTATCAGCTCAAGGTCCCTCGCTAACATTTTAACTTGATAAACATCTCTGGTTAATGTGCGCACAAGGTCTGAAGAATGCAGGGCCAATGCAGGGAAGTTCGACTTTCGTGAGTTTAGACAGATCCACGCTGTTTACCAGTATATTGCCCCCTTCCCCTTTTCTTAATGTGTGTATATAATTAATCTAAATGTTTTGAAAGGGATGATTATTTTTTTCCTCTTTCTTTTCTTCGAAAAGTAAATGACAGTAATGGTGGGTGATAGGAGTTGCTCCGGGGTACAGCGGTGTGAGGAGACGCTAGGTTTGGACTGTGGTGGTGGAGGAGGGATGTTGTGGGCCCGGGTTAATCCTGCGTGATCATTATCGTGGTGAGTGATCATTCCCGCATGGTGATTAGTCTGATGACGATTGGTGTGGGTGATTGGTATGATTATGACGCTGAGTCTTATATGTTGATTTGGTAATTGAAGTTATTAGTGATAATTGTCATGATTATTTCCTATACGATCATTCGTATTTCATAATCTCCTAGCTATGTGGAGAAGTTATTTTGATATAATGACGTTTGTGAACCTAGAATGATAACTTACTTATTGTGATGATGACCTGGTTTGATAACTTACATATATGATATTGATGACCTTCGAAAGTACTGTAATTATCACTCCATCGTAATCACTATGATAATCGCCATAATGACCGTGATAATCATCGTGTCTTCTTGATCGACCCGTGGTTGTAGTGACGATAATCCCATGATGGAGAGAGAATTGATTATTGTGATAACTAATATTAACTGATAATGACAGTGATAATTCCACGTTGATCAGCAAGGGTCATCGTCTGCTGGATACTGGAGGACATTACTGCAGTGGCTGTAATTAATGTAATCAAGAAAGGGTTGAGGATATCGATTATTCCAAATTAACTGTTAAGGTAATTATTCTATAATAATTAGCCAATGATAACCCGTCATGGCTGCCTTGATGAAGAGCCTGTGTTGTTAAGTGTGCGTTAGTTATAATTGTGTTGTGATCATAATAGCTCTGTATTAACTACCTTTAGTGATGTAAGTCAAGGGTGAACACATGATCAGTGATAACTGTTAACTTTATGCGAGAATAGTCACGGTAATTAGAGTATTGAGAACATAGTCATATTGATAATCATTTAAGTAATGACCTTATTGAGGAGTCAGGGTTATTACAATGATAATTACCGTCCTTAATAGTGACGATGATTAATGGTAATTACATTTCTGAGTAGATCATCTTATAATCGTAAACCCTCGATCAACGGCTTGTGATAATTAGCGTGATAATTACTTTTGGGTGAATTAGTTGTAGAAAATAGCGTTACCGATAATCACCAATTATGCATACTTAAGTATAGTTAGTGATGTATTGATATGAATGACTTGTGTGGTGGTTGTGTTAATTACTGCTACAACATCAGTTCCTTTGATCATTAAATTGTGGCTTACTACTTAATGTTAGTTTACTCTTTCCTCTGAAGGTAATCGCGTAACTACGGCTCGTAATGATTTAGTGACTTGCCTTAAGGGTTTTAATCACTCAGGTTGATCTCCTGGGTCGACTAACACCACGTGGTGATTAATGTTTGATTATCAGTTATGACGGATGACTGTCACCGTTCGTACTGGCATGGTTGTCGTGGTGGGTCACTCGTCTTTGACGAAGGTCCACGGGAGTCATTGCTGCTGGTGGAGTCAAGATAGAGATATACTGACTCACGTCTTTGCTTAAGCATCAGAGATCGTAACTAACACTCGGGGAGGGGAGGAGGGTGGGGTGGGGGGTGGGGCGGGGGGGAATAAAACCTAAATCAAGGAAAACATTATGATTCATATACCAGTGCGCTTATCGCCTTCGCATTGCCTAGTTTACGAGGTGCAGCAGCCTGGTGAAGCTAAGATTAAATTGAATATGCCAGACGTGGCCGGTGATGGCCTTCCAATATGTGTGTGTGTGTGTGTGTGTGTGTGTGTGTGTGTGTGTGTGTGTGTGTGTGTGTGGGAGGCACCATAGGCAACCATAGCCACGAGGGGAAGTGTGGAGGTTGCCGTCAGTGGCACTAGTAGTGTAGGTGGAGAGCGGTTCCCTAGATGGAGTATAGGGAGGGAGGAAGGTGTCCAGGTAGAAGGATAATGATGGGGCGAAGTGTGGCCCGGGGAGCAGTCATAAAGGGGAAGACGTGGTAGGCAGAGTACTGGTGGGGGAGACACCGTGAGTGATGGTGTGGTGGTGTATGAAGGTTAGGCAGGCAGGGATGCAGGTGGTGTTGTATTGGGTGCTGGCAGGTGACGTGAGAGGATTCTAGATGGGTAGGAAAGTTACAGGGGAGGTTTCTGATGGTGCTGAGGGTGGTGGTGACGCACGGCCCTGGGTGGCATTGTGGTAAGGAGGTCCTGTGTGGCAGGTTAGTGGTGAGGTAGGGCCCTGGGTGGCATTGTGGTGAGGGGGTCCTGTGTGGCAGGTTAGTGGTGAGGTAGGGCCCTGGGTGGCACTGTGGTGAGGAGGTCCTGTGTGGCAGGTTAGTGGTGAGGTAGGGCCCTGGGTGGCACTGTGGTGAGGAGGTCCTGTGTGGCAGGTTAGTGGTGAGGTAGGGCCCTGGGTGGCATTGTGGTGAGGGGGTCCTGTGTGGCAGGTTAGTGGTGAGGTAGGGCCCTGGGTGGCACTGTGGTGAGGAGGTCCTGTGTGGCAGGTTAGTGGTGAGGTAGGGCCCTGGGTGGCATTGTGGTGAGGGGGTCCTGTGTGGCAGGTTAGTGGTGAGGTAGGGCCCTGGGTGGCATTGTGGTGAGGGGGTCCTGTGTGGCAGGTTAGTGGTGAGGTAGGGCCCTGGGTGGCACTGTGGTGAGGAGGTCCTGTGTGGCAGGTTAGTGGTGAGGTAGGGCCCTGGGTGGCATTGTGGTGAGGGGGTCCTGTGTGGCAGGTTAGTGGTGAGGTAGGGCCCTGGGTGGCACTGTGGTGAGGAGGTCCTGTGTGGCAGGTTAGTGGTGAGGTAGGGCCCTGGGTGGCACTGTGGTGAGGAGGTCCTGTGTGGCAGGATGTGGTAGGGGAGAGTCCTGAATGGCGAGGTGCTTGTGGCAGAGATGACTGTGATAGAGGGCTGCAGGAGGACGGGTGGGATGGTAGAGAGGGCTGCGGGCTGGTAGAGTAGGCTACGGGAGCAGAGGCGGGCTGGCAGATAGGGTAACGGTCGGTTAAGCTGGTTGGCAGAGAGGGCTTCGTGTATACGGGCGGCTGGCAGAGAGGGCTATTTGTAGGAGAGGGCTTGTAGAGAGGGTTGTGGGTGGATGGGCGGGCTGCGGGCGGACGGGCGGGCTGGTAGAAAGGGCTGCGGGCGGACGGGAGGGCAGTGTGTAGGAAAGGGTTGCGGGCGGGCTGGCGGGTGGCATGCGTCTCGATCCCGGGCGAGAGGTTCCCCTGCGCGTGCCGGTTCCCGTCCTCTCTTTTTCTGTGAGCCGCCTCTTGCGCTGCCGTGCGTGGCGACCTGGACGTGCAGTCACTCGCCAGGCAGGGCCGTAGCCAGACCCGCCCCGGCACACGCGCCCTCTGGCACACGACCCCACCACCACCACTTCCACCACCACCACCACCACAACTACTACCACCACCACCACCACCACCACCACCACTACTATCACCACCACCACCATCACCACCTACCACTACCACCACCACCACCACCACCACTACCTGTACCTCTGAAGGCAGGCAGGCAGGCAGGCAAGCAGTGCGCCTCCTCATCGTCTACCTGCACCGTTAGTGTACCTAGTCTGACCTGTGACCTGGCAGGAGTGTAACCATGTGTACGACCCCTCGTTACGACGACGTTGACCTCTCACCGCTCGGCTAAGACGGACACTACGTGTGGCGAGAGGAGCAGCGGCCCGCCCGCCACCTCGGGGAGGAAGTTTAACCTGACTCTCACGGGCCTGATGCTGGCCGCAGACACCCCGCTCATTTATCCAATATAAGATATGAAGTTCTCCTGATACTATTTTTATTGCAAGAAAATAATAAAAATCAAATTTTTTGATAGTGAGATTATTTAGAAAGAAAAAAAAGATTTTTTTGCCTGCTTTTCTCTCAGTATTTTTATTTTAGATTTTTTTTTTTTACGTAACTAAGTCAGCACTGCATTTTTAAGTAGCCATTAACAGTCGACAAAAAACGACGAAAACTGACACGAACGTAAGAGTGAACGTCTCCCGTTTTCTGTGAGTCCCCCAGGAGCAGCTCACCATGGGGGATGAGGGAGAGAAATTCTACGATGATGAGGTAAGTAGCTTGTCTCACAGTAGAATTAAGGGGATCGGGGTTGTACAGGTGATGACTGTGACGGAGGTAACGTGCAGCCAATTTTCTTCGAATGTTCTCTTGTCAAATGTTAATGTGTATCCTGTTTTCTGTAAGGCATGTTGATGCATTGATGCATATGTATACATGGGTTTATTTTCACACATGCGCATATATATATATATATATATATATATATATATATATATATATATATATATATATATATATATTATATTTAATATATATATTTTTCGCATCAGCGTGGTGGCACCAGGAAACAGACGAAGAACGAATATATATATATATATATATATATATATTAATTACACAAGAGGTAATTAGCTTCTGGTGATACCCAGACCTCTTTCTAAAGACTTTTACACCCCAAGGAACTACTTCCAGTTGCAGGGGAGGTGGACTCCTTTGGAGTGAGAAGTTCTTTGACAAGACAATACTGCCTGTGATAAAGCCTCGGCAAGGGTGACTTTTCACACGCAGGAGGAGCCCGGTAACACCTATATATATATATATCCCGTCATTGCCAAGCACCGTCAAGAACAGATGAACAAGGGTCTTCCTCGCAGGCATCAAGTCTTCAGTTGTCATGTATAATATAACATAACAAGAGCCGGCCATGCATGGCAGGCCCCACACACCTCTCCATGGTTTGCCATGACCGCCTCATACGCCTTGCTTCAACCCTGGGAGAGCACGTCCTCCTACCATGTGCCACGTCGATCACATTCTTTCCACACATTAGTACTTGAATACCTTACATATGCACGTACACACCCTATACACATACATATATGCATACATGATTATTTATCATGTCACCATGGGATCCCATTCATGAAGCTCTTTGGGCTTCAAGACTGCGCTCGACACGGAAACAGGGCAAAGTGGACTCCCTTTAGGCGAGAAGGTCCTCGACGACGCGGTTCTGCCGATAATACAGCTTCTTCGACGATGTATTTTCGCTTGTGGTGATACTCCTTACAGGTAGAGTACGGTAACTATATATATATATATATATATATATATATATATATATATATATATATATATATATATATATATATATATATATATGTATGTATGTATGTATATGTACCACTTAATCGCTGTTTCCCGTGTCAGCGAGGTAGTGCTAGGAACAGACAAAGAAATGGCCTCATCCGCTCACATCCACACTCAAGCCGTCATGTGTAATGCACCGAAACCACAGCTCCCTTATTTACGGCCAGGCCCCGCAGACCTGTCCGTGGTTTCTTCTGAGCGCTTCATATGCTCTGGTTCAGCCCATTAAAAGCAAGTCGCCCCTGTAATGCCATCTCGCGAGTTCACTCTCTCCCAGATGATCCTCACACTCTCCTGTGTTCATGCCCCAAACACTCTAAGCGTCTCTCACCTCGTCCTTCCACCTCTTCTTTGGTGTCTTCCATTACCTTATTTCCTCCACCTCCGATAAGTGTACCTTCTTTGTCATCCTCTCCTCTTTCAGCTTCTCATATTTCCATCCCGTTTCATACACCCACATCGGCTCATTCATACGTGCTCCACTTCCCACCGCATCTCTTTCTCAGTCTTTCATTTCTTGTTCCACTAACCCTCCTTACACCACATTATGTCTTGAACTATCTCATTTCCAACACAGGCACCCTCGCTTCCCTGCAACACGGAGTTCCTGTAACATCAAAAATACCCATCCTTACCCCTACAGATAAAGACATCTAATTCCACGTGGTTATCAATGCACTTACGAACCCACCCATCACCCACCCTGCTGCTCATTTTAGCTCTCTTGATTCCATTCGCTGTCATATCCTCTCCCGGGTATCTAAATCACTCTACTTCTCTCAAGTTCTCTCCATTCATACACGCACTCCAATTAATCTGTGGCTTATCACTACTAAACCAAATAACTATGATTTTATTCAGATTTGCTCCCAACTTTCTCTTTTTTCACACTTTCAAAAATTCATACTCCAGCAGCTGCAGTTTCACGCTCGAATCTGCCACCTGCGCTGTGTCATCAGCAAACAACTGACTTATTTCCCAGCCCTGCCAACATACTGCATACTTACTCCTCTCTCCAAGACCCTTGCATTCACCTCCCTCATCATCCCATACATTAACAGATTAAACATCCATGGTGATATTACACACCCATGCCACAGATCCACTTGAAACAAGTCACCTTCCCCTCTATCTACTCGCACACACGCCTTACTATCTTGATAAAAACTCCTTTTGCTTCAAATAGCTTTCTTCCACACCATATATTCGTAGCACCTTCCACATAACGTTTGTATCAACCCCATCATGTGCTTTTTCCAGATCCATAAATGACACTTACAATTCCTTCTGCTTCCCTATGTGCTCTTAAAGACCACATTGTTCTCCCCCCTGTCTTATTCTCTTTGCAAGCTATTATCCTTTCATACAACAATTTCCCGTACAACTTAGCTTTGTAATGAGAACATTCACTGTTTTACCTCTTGCAGTGGCACTAAACAGGCATTCTGCCATTCCTCAGGCACCTCACCATAAACCATACATATATTGCAAATCCTAGCTAACCAATCAACAATATAGTTACCTTTCTTGGGACATCCATTTGCAGTCCCACCACTCCTGCCGCCCCGCCACATTTCATCTTGCGCAAGGCGTTCGCCACCTCTTCACTTTTCTCCAGACCATGACTGTCTTACTGCATACTTCTTGGACCGAAACACACTACAGTCCTTCAGAACATAACTCCATATTCTCTTCACCTCAACTCTGTTACATCTGTTACAATATATATATATATATATATATATATATATATATATATATATATATATATATATATATATATATATATATATATATATATATATACATATATATATATATATATATATATATATATATATATATATATATATATATATATATATACATATATATATATATATATATATATATATATATATATATATATATATATATATATAATTTATGTATTATTACCTCTAGAACTGTTAGTATGAAAGAGCCTTGTTATTAACGAAGGATTTCTCAAATTTCCTACTACCCACGGCCGCAATACTTCCCGTAATAGGGAAAGTGGACTTTGTTTAGGGTAGGAGTTCATTGACACCAAGGATGTCTTTTCACTAACGGTCTAACCTCTTATAGGTGGAGCCCGGTAACACCTTTATGTGTTTTCGGAAGAGAGGAAACGTCAGGGGTGAGAAAAGAGTAGTGGGAGTAAATGAGCTTGGAAAATAGACTTATGTGGAGACATACAGGGAGAGGCTAAAAGTAGATGGCAAAAGGTGAGAGTAAACGAAGCCAGGGAAATAGTTGAGGAATCGGAGGCATTTATGGAAGTATCGCTGGGATGTGCGAGGGATGCGCGTGGCATGTTTAAGGCTGGAGGTGGATAGGGAAAGAGCAATGAGTGCTGAGGTGAGAGGTAAAGTTGTTAGTGCTAGAGAAAGGAGAGGTGTATGGATGTTACTTATAAGGGAATGTGTATGAGAAAGCGGCAGGAGGTCAAGAGGAAGGTGCATCGGTTGAAAGAGGGCAAATGAGAGTTGGGATGAGAGAGTGTCAGTAAACTTCAGGAAAAATGATATGTTTTGAAAGGACTTTGATAGTGTGCGAAAAACTAGAGAACAAATGGGTGAAAGTGGAGAATAGGGAAGTGGTAACGGGCAGCGATGAAATAGGGAGGAGATGGAGTGAATATTTTGAAGGACTTAAATGTGTTTAGTGATAGGGTGGCAGATATAGAGTGTTTGGGTCCGAGTAGTATGCGAAGTGAGAGAGTCATGGAGAGTGTCTTGGTGAAGAGAGACGAGGTGGTGAAAGCCTTGCGGAAGATGGAATGTGGTAAGGTGGCTGGAGTGTATTGCAGTTGAACTTATTAAGAAAGGGGTGACTGTGTTGTTGATTGGTTAATTGGGATTTTCATTGTATGTATGGATCATGATGAAGTGCCTGAGCAATGGCGGAATGCATGTATAATGCCATTGTACAAAGACAAAGGTAACAAAAGTTGAGTGTTCAAACTACAGAGCTATAGATTTGCTGAGTTTACCGGATAAGTTGTATGGGAGGGTAGTGATTGCTAGGGTGAACACATGTGCAGAGCATCTGTCTAGGGAGGATTAATGTCGTTTCAGAAGTGGTAGAGGATGTGTGGATCAGGTTTTCGCTTTAAAGAAAGACTGTGTGTTAGAAATACTTAAAAAAAAACGATGGATTTGCTTGTGGTATTTATGGATCTGGAGAAGGCATATGATAGGGTTGATAGAGATACTTTGCGGAAGGTCTTAAGAGTATATGTTGTGGGAGGTAACCTGCTAGAAGCAGAGAAGTTTATCAAGTGTGTAAGGCATGTGTACGAGTAGGAAGAGAGGAGAGTGATTGGTTCCCATTGAAGGTCAGTCTGCGGCAGGGGTATGTGATGTCCCCATGCCTGTTTAATTTGTTTATGGATGTGGTGGTTAGGGAGGTAAATGCGAGAGTTGGAGAGAGGGACGAGTATGCAGTCTGCTGTGGATTAGGGGGAGGGGAGGCTGGAAAGTAAGTCAGTTGTAGTTTGTTGATGACAGAGCGCTGTTGGCAGTTTCTAATGAGAAACTGCAGAAGTTGGTAACTAAGTTTGGATGATTGTGTAAAAAGGAGGAAGTTGAGAGTTACTGTGAATAAAAGCAAAGTTATTAGTTTTAGTAGGGTAGAGAGACAGGTTAGTTGGGATGTGAATTGAATGGAGAAAATTTGGAGGAAGTGAAGTGTTTTAGATATCAGGGAGTAGACATGGTAGCGAATGGAACAATGGAAACGGAAATAAGTCTTAGGGTGAGGGGGCGAAGGTTCTGAGAGCATTGTGGAATGTGTGGAAAGAGAGGTCGTTATGTGGGAGGACAATAACGATAATGTTTGAAGGTTTCATAGTCCCAGCAATGTTTTATTAATGCGAGGCATGGGTTATAAATGAGGATGTGAGAAAGAAATGTTGAAAATGAAATGGTTGAGGACAATATGTGGTGTGAGGCGGTTTGATCAAGTAAGTAATAAAAGGGTAAGAAAGAAGTGGGGAAATATAAAGTGTGGTAGAGAAAACTGAAGAAGGTTTTGCTGAAATGTTTTGGATATATTGAAAAAATGAGTGAGGAAAGGATGACAAAGGACACATATATATATGAGTTAAAAGTGGAGGGGACCCGGAGAAGGGGAAGATCAAAAAAGACATGGAAGGATGAAGTGAAAAAGATTCTGAATGATCGTGGCCTGAACATGCAGGAGGGTGGAATGCGTGAACAGGATGGAGTGAATTGGAACGATGGGGTATACAGGGGTCGACGTGATATCACTGGACCAAATTACTTCATGTGAAGCGGCTAGTTTAAACCATGGAAAGGCCTTTTAGAGCTGCGGTTTTCTGTACGTTGGCACATGACAGCTAGAGAATGAGTGTGAGCAAATGCAGCTTTTCTTCATCTGTTACTGACCCTACCTCGCTAACAAGGGGAAAGGTGATTGAGAATGGGAAGAAAAGAATATATATATATATATATATATATATATATATATATATATATATATATATATATATATATATATATATATATATATATATATACTAAGATGTATAAAAGAAAGAGACAGGAGGTCAAGAGAAAGGTGCAAGAGGTGAAAAAGAGGGCAAATGAGAGTTGGGGTGAGAGAGTATCATTAAATTTTAGGGAGAATAAAAAGATGTTCTGGAAGGATGTAAATAAAGTGCGTAAGACAAGGGAGCAAATGGGAACTTCAGTGAAGGGCGCAAATGGGGAGGTGATAAAAAGTAGTGGTGATGTGAGAAGGAGATGGAGTGAGTATTTTGAAGGTTTGTTGACTGTGTTTGATGATAGAGTGGCAGATATAGGGTGTTTTGGTCGAGGTGGTGTGCAAAGTGAGAGGGTTAGGGAAAATGATTTGGTAAACAGAGAAGAGGTAGTAAAAGCTTTGCAGAAGATGAAAGCCGGCAAGGCAGCAGGTTTAGATGGTATTGCAGTGGAATTTATTAAAAAAGGGGGTGACTGTATTGTTGACTGGTTGGTAAGGTTACTTAATGTATGTATGACTCATGGTGAGGTGCCTGAGGATTGGCGGAATGCGTGCATAGTGCCATTGTACAAAGGCAAAGGGGATAAGAGTGAGTGCTCAAATTACAGAGGTATAAGTTTGTTGAGTATTCCTGGTAAATTATATGGGAGGGTATTGAATTGAGAGGGTGAAGGCATGTACAGAGCATCAGATTGGGGAAGAGCAGTGTGGTTTCAGAAGTGGTAGAGGATGTGTGGATCAGGTGTTTGCTCTGAAGAATGTATGTGAGAAATACTTAGAAAAGCAAATGGATTTGTATGTAGCATTTATGGATCTGGAGAAGGCATATGATAGAGTTGATAGAGATGCTCTGTGGAAGGTAGTAAGAATATATGGTGTGGGAGGAAAGTTGTTAGAAGCAGTGAAAAGTTTTTATCGAGGATGTAAGGCATGTGTACGTGTAGGAAGAGAGGAAAGTGATTGGTTCTCAGTGAATGTTGGTTTGCGGCAGGGGTGTGTGATGTCCCCATGGTTGTTTAATTTGTTTATGGATGGGGTTGTTAGGGAGGTGAATGCAAGAGTTTTGGAAAGAGGGGCAAGTATGAAGTCTGTTGGGGATGAGAGAGCTTGGGAAGTGAGTCAGTTGTTGTTCGCTGATGATACAGCGCTGGTGGCTGATTCATGTGAGAAACTGCAGAAGCTGGTGACTGAGTTTGGTAAAGTGTGTGAAAGAAGAAAGTTAAGAGTAAATGGGAATAAGAGCAAGGTAATTAGGTACAGTAGGGTTGAGGATCAAGTCAATTGGGAGGTAAGTTTGAATTGAGAAAAATTGGAGGAAGTAAAGTGTTTTAGATATCTGGGAGTGGATCTGGCAGCGGATGGAACCATGGAAGCGGAAGTGGATCATAGGGTGGGGGAGGGGGAGAAAATCCTGGGAGCCTTGAAGAATGTGTGGAAGTCGAGAACATTATCTCGGAAAGCAAAAATGGGTATGTTTGAAGGAATAGTGGTTCCAACAATGTTGTATGGTTGCGAAGCGTGGACTATGGATAGAGTTGTGCGCAGGAGGATGGATGTGCTGGAAATGAGATGTTTGAGGACAATGTTTGGTGTGAGGTGGTTTGATCGAGTAAGTAACGTAAGGGTAAGAGAGATGTGTGGAAATAAAAAGAGCGTGGTTGAGAGAGCAGAAGAGGGTGTTTTGAAATGGTTTGGGCACATGGAGAGAATGAGTGAGGAAAGATTGACCAAGAGGATATATGTGTCGAAGGTGGAGGGAACGAGGAGAAGTGGGAGACCAAATTGGAGGTGGAAAGATGGAGTGAAAAAGATTTTGTGTGATCGGGGCCTGAACATGCAGGAGGGTGAAAGGAGGGCAAGGAATAGAGTGAATTGGATCGATGTGGTATACCGGGGTTGACGTGTTGTCAGTGGATTGAATCAGGGCATGTGAAGCGTCTGGGGTAAACCATGGAAAGCTGTGTAGGTATGTATATTTGCGTGTGTGGACGTATGTATATACATGTGTATGGGGGTGGGTTGGGCCATTTCTTTCGTCTGTTTCCTTGCGCTACCTCGTAAACGCGGGAGACAGTGGCAAAAAAAAAAAAAAAAAAAATATATATATATATATATATATATATATATATATATATATATATATATATATATATTATTCCCTGGGGATAGGGGAGAAAGAATACTTCCCACGTATTCCCTGCGTGTCGTAGAAGGCGACTAAAAGGGAAGGGAGCGGGGGGCTGGAAATCCTCCCCTCTCGTTTTTTTTTTTTTTTTTTTTTTTTTCCAAAAGAAGGAACAGAGAGGGGGCCAGGTGAGGGTATTCCCTCAAAGGCCCAGTCCTCTGTTCTTAACGCTACCTCGCTATCGCGGGAAATGGCGAATAGTTTGAAAAAAAAAAAAAAAATATATATATATATATATATATATATATATATATATATATATATATATATATATATATATATATATATATACTAACCTGAGCTAAGTACCCATCAGCGTCCAGTCCTTAGAGGTAGTTGAACAGCTGAGCTGACTGTGGACCGACTGCCGCAACCAGGTATCGAACCTATGCGCTCGATCCTCGGCGGCTCTTGAATGTGTCACGGTCAAGAACGCTGACCGCTACACCACGGAGGTGTATGATGATCACAAATTCACTTATCTTCAGAGTCCTCCAGTCCGAGGCTGCGCTTCTTCCAGTTGCAGGACGGTGTATACAGGTGCTACTACGCCTGCAAGAGGTCACCTTATTTTGCGAGACTATATATCACTGTAGTACAGGCACGCCATAGAACTTCTTAGTCTAATGGAGTTCACAATTTCCTGCTACCAGACGTAGCGCAGCCTTGGGCTGCAAGGGTCTTTGGAAATAGAACCTGCGATCATTATACAAAGACATATATATGGGTAATACTCTCTCCCTTATCTCTATTGAATATATATATATATATATATATATATATATATATATATATATATATATATATATATATATATATATATGTATATATATATATATATATATATATATTATCCCTGGGGATACGGGAGAAAGAATACATCCCACGTATTCCCTGCGTGTCGTAGAAGGCGACTGAAAGGGGAGGGAGGGAGGGGGGGGGGGGGGGGGCTGGAAATCCTCCCCTCTCGTTTTTAATTTTCCAAAAGAAGGAACAGAGAAGGGGGCCAAGTGAGGATATTCCCTCAAAGGCTCAGTCCTCTATTCTTACCGATACCTCGCTAATGCGAGAAATGGCAAATAGTATGAAAGAAAGGAAAGTATGTATATATAGTCAAAGGAAATAAGGGTGAAGGAACATTACGTACATATCTGTATTTCGTGTATGGCGACTAGGAAGGGCGGGAGTTAGGGGCTGATCCCCCCCCCCCCCCCCCCCCCTTTCATCAGCGGCCACGGGAGGAACCAGGCGAGGATTTTCTTTTTTCTCGAAGGCTCAGTCGACTGTTCCTGAAGCTACCTCGCTAAGGCGGGAATGATGAAGAGGTACATAGTGTCCTCTCCCGCCCTTACCCAATTATATATGCGTACACACGCGTGCAAACATTGAGCACACACACACACACACACACACACACACACACACACACACACACATTTGCATATTTTAATCAGTTTTCCCCCACCTCCTTATAGGCGTGGTGGTGGTGGTGGTTGAGGGGCACGACGCCTCATCCTCTGAATGATAAGCAAATCATAAATTCACTGCAGATTACATCTCACAGTGCGAGTGTATAGGCACACAGGCGGCCCGGCAGCTGGTGGTGGGTGCGGTAGGTCAGCGGCTAGCAAGGTCAGGACCCCATATTGACCAGTACCACCTGCTGACCGGCCCGCTTTCCCTTCCCTCCTACTGCACCGCCTTCTGCTGCAGGGAAAGGGAGGGAATGTGAGAATGAAACTGAGCTGTGTGTGTGTGTGTGTGTGTGTGTGTGACCACGACAGTATGACCCTTGACCACGACAGGGTGACCCTTGACACGACGGTACTATCCTTGGTCATGAGGGCATGACCTCTGATCTGGTGGAAAGGCCAGGCCGTTATACCCAAGGGTCGTACTGTCGTTTCCATGTGTCGCACAGTCCTGTTAGATCAGGGGTCGTGCCGTCGTACGCACGGGTCGTGCCTTCGTGCTCTAGAGAGTGATTTTAGTACATGGTTGATTTAAGGTCTCTCACCCGTACCTTTATCTTCGTCTTTTTTAATATTTTGAGACAAGTACTTTCATGATAACACGCCTTATGTGTAGGAGTTGCCGGTGGACCTTCTGGTTTGTGAGTAAGGTGCGACGCGCTGCCTAAAGATACTCATAATTTACTCACAGACCAGAGGCCATAAAGCATTTTTATTGAGCTCATAATCCTTGCATGTAAGATGTGGATAGACGTAAGCTTCTCAAGTGCGTGATAAGTTCTTATTTATATTTATTCATTTATTCATTTATTTTTGACGCATCTTTACTGTTAAGTGTAACAGAAGCGATGTAACGACTCGTTATGTTCTTTGTTATGTTATTCAGGAATCTGCGTTACCACCTGAACATTCGTTATTTCAGAACGTTTGTAGTACCACCAGAACGTTTGTTGTCCTTTCTGAACGTTTATTGTTCATCCTGATCGTTCGTTCGTTGTCCCTTCTGAACGATTGTTACCCTTCGTGAACGTCTGTTATCTTTCCTGGACGTATACTTGTCTTTCTGTGAACGTACCAAGTAGTTACAGATAACAGTACAGTTGAACGCCGGCATAATAATCACATGATGCCCTTTTGATGTCCATAGTTTACCGGACTCCACTTCCCCGAGGTTATGCCGCGAGTGAAAAGTCACCACTGGCGAGATTGTATCACCAGCAGTACAACAGTCTCGTCAGGAGACTGCTCACTCCAAAGAAGTCTGCGTTTCCCTGCTATTGGAAGTAGCGCAGCCATGGGCTGCAGGAGCCTTTAGGAATTTCCTTGGTGATTGTAAATGAATAGATAGGTATATAAATGAATAAATAAGTTATATATATATATATATATATATATATATATATATATATATATATATATATATATATATATATATACCGTCATATCTACAAGTGTTTGTGTGGAACTCACACAGAGGGACTTAAAGGATCACTGAATCATTGACCTAGCGAGTAAGGTAGGAGATATGCACTCACGTCATGAGCGGCTGGAGGATAAAGACACTGTTTTGACTCGAAAAAAAAAGAGGAACCAAAAACTTTACAGAAGCACTCCGACCAGTTGAAGACAAGGAAGCCAATTACTATTCTGGAAGGCCCTGGCCATTAGAAAACAGAGAACAGAAGTTTCCACGAGAGACAAAGGCCAACAGAAAACAGAAAGACCAGAAGCTTCTTAAGAAGAGAACGGACGACAGATAGTAAACAAAGAAACGAAAATCCGTTTGTTGAAAAAACAGCGTCCAATATAGCGATGTGCCCTTAGATAAAGGCATGGCCAGCGACAGCGTCCAATATGGCGATGTGCCCTGAGATAAAGGCATGGCCAGCAACAGTTTTGAAATCAACAAAGCTTCATTATCGAGGTTTAAGAAACAGAAGGGTTAACAGGGGCAAAAGTAACAGTCAGTACAAAAGTAACGCTGGAAGGAGCTGCAACAGTCATGCTTTGAGGAAGTAAGTAACAGGCTGGCAACGCACACCCAGCTATACAGAGCCTCAAGGCCCAACGTCTGTTTCAGGATTTATGTAACGGTAAATCCGAAGACTAATCCCGGCAGCTGCAGAGACTCCATGGATTTTCTCCAGCAGTAACTTGAGGATTAACTCTAGCGACAGCATCAGGATTAACCTCAGCAACAACCTTAGGAAAACGTCCAGCAAGAGCAGCAGTAACACTACAGGATTAATCCCAGGAACCTCAAGATTTACTTCAGTGACCTTGGGATTAATCCCAGCAACAACTTTAGACCATACTCCCAATGATCTCAGGATTAAACCCAGGAAGAAACTCATAATTTACCCTAACGACCTCAATATTAATCTCACCAAAACCTCAGGAATAATCCCGACGACAACCTGAGGATTAATCCCAGTAACAGCCTCAGGATTAATCCTAGCAACACTTGCAGGATTAATAAGAGCAGCAACTTCAGACATACCCTCAACTACCGTAGGATTTATCCCAGCATTCTTCCTGATTTACCTCATCGACTTCAGGATTTACGCCAGCAGTCTCGGGATTTACCACCAACGACCTCAGGATTTACGCCAACCGTCACAGGATTTATCCTGGTAACTACAGCGGTAGCCAGCCTCAGCTTGAGGAAGCAACAGCGCCAGCTTGAGCATGAGGAGAGAACTGCAGCTTTAGATCGAGAAAGCATCGGACCCAGCTTCATCGTCACGACGCATCATCGTCAGCTTCGGATTTAGGAAACAGCAGCGCCGACTTACATGGCGGTAGAACAAGAGGCTGAACAATAGCTTCAAGAAACAACAGTGTCATTATAACGTTCAAGGAAACAGTAGTGCCGGGTTCAACCTCGGAAAGCAACATCAGAAAAAAAGATAAGAAAAAGCAAAAGAAAGATGAAAGCTAATAACGAACTTTGGCGTTGGGAACATCTTGAGACAAACACAAGCAGTTCCAACTTCATGACACAACAGCAGCAGGAGCCGCAACTTCTGGAAGCAAGAGGGCCGGCAAGGACTTGGGAAAGCAACACTACCGCCAACTTCATGGCGAAATATGAGCTGGGGGGAAACACCGCTGCTAGGCAAGTTGAGGCGAGGGACGACCAGCAGGCCGTACTACCCAGCCAGCCAGCCAACACCAGCCAGTCAGCACTTGGCCCAGAGGTGTACGCTGCTCCACCTAGCCTGGTAGACAAGGCTTCAGCAACACCACCATCACCACGACAAACAGTTGAGGTGGAAGGCTTCGGCACCACGACGACGAAAACGTTGGCCATCACCACAACTAAAGCGACGGCCGTTATGACAACGACAGTCACAACTCTGAAGTCGACGATGATAACTACACTGACGACAAGGACAACGAGACGACAAGAAACACGATAGTCGCGAGGAAGACGACAGTGGGTCAGCACTACGACTACAGCAACGACAACCACCACTTATACAGAAAAAACACGACAGTCACGATTACGACGACATCGACAGCCACCACGACAACAAGACGGAGAGGCAGCAGGTCTCAGGGGAGGAGGGCACTGGAGTCGTGAGTGGTGGTGGTGGGGTTCACTCCAGACCAGCAGGGCAGTTTACACTGAAGGCCACCAGAAGAGAGAACCCTGGCAAGACGGTGCCCGTGATGAGCCGTAGGGCCCGTGTGGGGGAAATGGCCGATGAAGTCGTAAACACGGCACCGAAAACTGCCGATAAACGTGAAATAGAGCGCAGGGGAAGTGAGATGGTCGGCAGATGGCTAGGGTTTGTGTGGCAGGAGGGTGCGGGCCACTCTCACACCAGCTGCCTGTGATGAGCCGGTATGAACCAATATGAGCTGGTTAGTAGTCACAGATAAGCTGTGTACAGCGTACGGAAGACTTGTTGGTGTACATTTTAGATAGTATATCGCGTCCACAGTAGCTTCCAACAGTCATTAAGAGGTTCTCTTGAATCTCCAATAGCTTGGAATAGTCAGTAGGACATCCTCTGGTTCCCCAGCAGCCTGGGCAGTCACCAGGAGATCCTCTGAGTCTCCAGCAGCTTGGATAGGAAGTAGGAGATCCTCAGAGTCCCCAGTTGCTTGGAACAGTCAGTAAGAGGTCCTCATCCCCGCCTGAAGCAAGCTTGCCAGAAGCTGATGATAGCCTTCGAATATTACTCCACCGATGTTACTGCAGCTGTTCTTGTTGCCACTTTCTCTGTGCCCCCCTTCGGTTCGGGTTCCTGTCTTATGGTAGAGAAAAAAGAAGGGGATGCGTATGGAAGATAACTGCAGTAAGGGATGGCATGTGGTTGGGAGGAGTGATTAATAGAGTAGAGCGTCCCATCAAACCTTAAGTGGAGTGCTAGCCATCGGTGGTAAAACATGGGTAGTACAGAAATTGTTGGTCACCCCTTTAAGGAGAAAAAGGTGTGGGGTGGAAGGAGCCGTTTAAAGATAAGGGCCAGCGCTTGAGATTCAAGAATAGAATAGGTAGGTCATCCTAACTCAAAAGGGATTGTGTCAAGATATGGATGTGTGATTAGAAGTGTGACTGTACTTTGCATGCACCACAAGAATCGTCCACTAAGACTTAAACATTGTATAAGAATCGCAGCGTAAAGAGCACGCATTTAAACTTTACTTGTACGTACTAAGTAACTGCAGGTATATCCAAAGCTTTTGAAAGGGTGTGATATTGGGGCCTCACCTCTAAGCTCCCTCTTTTGGCTTCCCTCCCCCATCATATCTAGCTCCTCTCCGGCCAGTCTATCTCAGTGGTTATTGATGCGTTAGCTTCTTTTTTCCTTGAACAGTAGTGTCCCTAAAGGTTCTGTCCTGTCTCCTACACTTGTTCTTTTTACCAACGATATCTTCTCTTCCACAAATAACCAAGTGCAATCATACTCTGACGACTCAACACTGTTTTTCTCCACATCCTTCAATTCTGATCCTCTCACTCGATCTGCATTTCGTCTCTACACAACTTCCTCGATATTCTCAGTTTTGGACAGGATATCTCAGTGGGGTTCACAAAATCTTGTTAAGTTTAATGCTTCCAAGACCCGGTTTCTATCCATCTCTCTATCGAAAACTCATTACAACTCGCATTTCTCCTCCGTCGGTTCTGTAATTCCACCTCTTGACTCAATGAACGTACTTGGTATTACTGTAACATCCACTCTATCTTGGAAACTACACATTAAGGAAATGGCTAAGTCTGCCTCTAAGAAACTGGAAATCCTGTTTAGATGTCGAAATATCTTCAGTCTTCTGAACGGTTGCTCCGTTTATACAAGGGATTGCTTGTTTCTGGGGTGGCTCTAGCTCAACATCCATATTTGACATAATTGAGTCGAAAGCGTTTCGACTTATAGACTGTCCCAGGCTAACTTTAAAACTTGACCTCCTTGCCCTACACCGTAATGTTCGCTCTTTTATAGGTATTACTTTGGTTTTTGCTCCGAGATCTGGCTGCTTGTGTTCCCCGTTAGCAACACTACGCAGTATTCGGCTGGCTGCCGCGTCACATATTATTACAAAAAAATTAGTAGCGCGGCGGTTGGCAACTCAAGAGTGGGCCGTTTTGATAATCATTTCTTTCCCTACACCTCGAAGCTTTGGAACTCTTTACCTTCTCATGTCTTTCCCAATAACTATGACGTGGCACATTTCAAAAGACAGGTTAATCACGCCTTTCAGAAATTCGTAGATACTTTCCCTTGTCTCTCTTTTGTTCCGTTTCATAATCCTCACTGTATTTCAGTTAAGGCCCTGGACTTGACGTGGACTTCTTTCCGTGACTGAAGCCTCCAGTGTAGAAAGGAAAAAAATAGAGGAACCGTAGCTGGACTTAACGTTAAATGAATCACATCTAAACCTCAAATGGCGATCAAGATTCGCAGAATTTGAAACTCGAAAAAACTCGGGCGAATTAATGCCATACTCTGACTGACGATCAAATATCGCCCCCAAACAGCCGACTTGGAAATTTTAAATACACAGATAAAAGGCGAAGACTCGCCTCCGGACCTTCAAGCGTTATAAACACAGTAGACCATCCGCCGATATAAGACATTTATCGCCGCATCGCCATTCGTCGATAAGCGTGGAGACTCGGCACAGAGAATGGCCAATATCCCCTGCACGTCCTCACAAAATTGGGACCTTACACACTGTACCAGAAAATAGCCAGCGGGTCTTATATCATCCCGCCAAGAACCGCCAATAAATCTGAAGCGTTGCTGAGAATCGTCCATAAATTTTAGCGTTCCAGAATTATCTTGGTGGGGGTTGATAACCCCTTGAGCACGACGGTACGATCCTTGAGCACGACGGTACGATCCTTGAACACGACGGTACGATCCTTGAGCACGACGGTACGATCCTTGAACTCGACTGTACGATCCTTGAGCACGACGGCACGACCCTTGAGCACGACGGTACGACCCTTGAGCGCGACTGTGCGATCCTTGAGCACGACTATAAGATCCTTGAGCACGACGGTACGATCGTTGAGCACGACGGTACGATCCTTAAGCACGACAGTACGATCCTTAAGCACGACGGTACGATCAATTCTTGAGCACGACGGTACGACCCTTGAACCCACCGATGCGACCCTTGGGTATGATGGCCTGGCCCTTGACCTTACCCTTTAAGGATCACATCAAAGGTCTGGTCTTCGTGATCAAGGACCGTACCTTCGCGCTCAAGGATCACAATAACGCCCTCGAGGGTTGAGACACTTCCATTAAACAGAGACATGACCTCCTACTGTGTGCAGTACACAGGTGACCGATTAAAGGGCTGGATATGGTTACCATGATGGCCAAAGACCCACACACAGTATAGAGTGTTTTCACTGGGACTCGAGTCGTATCCCATAACAATAAGTAATGTTACACTGGCACTATATAAACACTCCGTTGTGATTCATATTGTTCACAATATTTGTTGACAGAGTTAGGAAATAGCGTGTGAGCTACTGAGAGAGAGAGAGAGAGAGAGAGAGAGAGAGAGAGAGAGAGAGAGAGAGAGAGAGAGAGAGAGTAGGGGAAAACAATGTGAAAGATGCTGCTAAGTTAGTAGTGGATTGTCTTGATCCTTATAATGATGTGCAACCATTGCTACCAACCGTGACGTTTCCTTTAACATCAGCTCTAGAAACAACAAAACTTGAAGGAATCGATATATATATATATATATATATATATATATATATATATATATATATATATATATATATATATATATATATATATATATGTAATATATATATATATATATATATATATATATATATATATATATATATATATATATATATATATATATATATATATATATGTAAGCGGAAGTGGATCATAGGGTGGGGGAGGGGGCGAAAATTTTGGGAGCCTTGAAAAATGTGTGTAAGTCGAGAACATTATCCCGGAAAGCAAAAATGGGTATGTTTGAAGGAATAGTAGTTCCAACAATGTTGTATGGTTGCGAGGCGTGGGCTATGGATAGAGTTGTGCGCAGGAGGATGGATGTGCTGGAAATGAGATGTTTGAGGACGATGTGTGGTGTGAGGTGGTTTGATCGAGTAAGTAACGTAAGGGTAAGAGAGATGTGTGGAAATAAAAAGAGCGTGGTTGAGAGAGCAGAAGAGGGTGTTTTGAAATGGTTTGGGCACATGGAGAGAATGAGTGAGGAAAGATTGACCAAGAGGATATATGTGTCGGAGGTGGAGGGAACGAGGAGAAGAGGGAGACCAAATTGGAGGTGGAAAGATGGAGTGAAAAGGATTTTGTGTGATCGGGGCCTGAACATGCAGGAGGGTGAAAGGAGGGCAAGGAATAGAGGGAATTGGAGCGATGTGGTATACAGGGGATGACGTGCTGTCAGTGGATTGAATCAAGGCATGTGAAGCGTCCGGGGTAAACCAAGGAAAGCTGTGTAGGTATGTATATTTGCGTGTGTGGACGTGTGTATGTACATGTGTATGGGGGGGGTTGGGCCATTTCTTTCGTCTGTTTCCTTGCGCTACCTCGCAAAAGCGGGAGACAGCGACAAAGTATAAAAAAAAAAAAAAAAAAAAAAAAAAAAATATATATAGATAGATAGATAGATAGATATAGATATATAATATGATCTTTTCTTTCATACTTGTATTGCCTTATCTCGCGTTAGCGAGATAGCGTCAGGAGCACAAGAAGAAAAGCCACATTCGCTAACATTCTTCCCCTAGTTGTCATGTGCAGTGCACTGAGGTCACAGCCCCCTGTACATAACCAGGCTCCACAGACATTTCCGTGGTCTACCTCTGCTGCTTCATATGCCCTGGTATAGTACAGTGACAGCACGTCGACTCCTGTATACCGCATCGTTTCTATTAACTCGATCCTGTGCTTACCTTTCATCCTCCTGCATGTTCAGGCCACTACCATTCAAACTGTTTTTCTTCCCATCCTTCCATCTCGAGCTTGGTCTCTCCCTTCTTCTTTTCCCCTTCACTTCTGACTCACATATCCTATTGTCAACCTCTCCGCTCATTCTCTCCATTTGTTCAAACCATTTCAGCACACCCTCCTCAGCTCTCGCAACTACTCTCTTCTTATTACGACACATCTCTCTTGCCCTTTTATTACTTGCTCGATCAAGCCACTTCACGCCACATTCTGTTTTCAAACATATACATATGCAGAAGGGTGAAGGACATGAACGGGATAGAGTGAATTGGAGCATTGCGGTATACAGGGGGCGACGTGTTCTTGGTGGGGTGACCCAAGGCATATGAAGCAGCCGGGGGAAAACGACGTAAAATTCTGTGGGGCCAGGTTGTGGATAGGGGGCTGTGGTTTCGGTACCTTTTACATGACAGCTAGAAAGTGTTTGTTCCTGGCGCAACTTCGCTAACACTGGAAACGGAGAACAGATATGAAAGATATATATATATATATATATATATATATATATATATATATATATATATATATATATATATTTATTTATTTATTATTTTATTATACTTTGTCGCTGTCTCCCGCGTTTGCGAGGTAGCGCAAGGAAACAGACGAAAGAAATGGCCCAACCCCCCCCCATACACATGTATATACATACGTCCACACACGCAAATATACATACCTACACAGCTTTCCATGGCTTACCCCAGACGCTTGACATGCCCTGCTTCAATCCACTGACAGCACGTCAACCCCGGTATACTACATCGCTCCAATTCACTCTATTCCTTGCCCTCCTTTCACCCTCCTGCATGTTCAGGCCCCGATCACACAAAATCTTTTTCACTCCATCTTTCCACCTCCAGTTTGGTCTCGCTCTTCTCCTTGTTCCCTCCACCTCCGACACATATATCCTCTTGGTCAATCTTTCCTCACTCATCCTCTCCATGTGCCCAAACCACTTCAAAACACCCTCTTCTGCTCTCTCAACCACGCTCTTTTTATTTCCACACATCTCTCTTACCCTTACGTTACTCACTCGATCAAACCACCTCACACCACACATTGTCCTCAAACATCTCATTTCCAGCACATCCATCCTCCTGCGCACAACTCTATCCATAGCCCACGCCTCGCAACCATACAACATTGTTGGAACCACTATTCCTTCAAACATACCCATTTTTGCTTTCCGAGATAATGTTCTCGACTTCCACACATTCTTCAAGGCCCCCAGGATTTTCGCCCCCTCCCCCACCCTATGATCCACTTCCGCTTCCATGGTTCCATCCGCTGCCAGATCCACTCCCAGATATCTAAAACACTTCACTTCCTCCAGTTTTTCTCCATTCAAACTCACCTCCCAATTGACTTGACCCTCAACCCTACTGTACCTAATAACCTTGCTTTTATTCACATTTACTCTTAACTTTCTTCTTCCACACACTTTTCCAAACTCAGTCACCAGCTTCTGCAGTTTCTCACATGAATCAGCCACCAGCGCTGTATCATCAGCGAACAACAACTGACTCACTTCCCAAGCTCTCTCATCCCCAACAGACTTCATACTTGCCCCTCTTTCCAAAACTCTTGCATTTACCTCCCTAACAACCCCATCCATAAACAAATTAAACAACCATGGAGACATCACACACCCCTGCCGCAAACCTACAATCACTGAGAACCAATCACTTTCCTCTCTTCCTACACGTACACATGCCTTACATCCTCGATAAAAACTTTTCACTGCTTCTAACAACTTGCCTCCCACACCATATATTCTTAATACCTTCCACAGAGCATCTCTATCAACTCTATCATATGCCTTCTCCAGATCCATAAATGCTACATACAAATCCATTTGCTTTTCTAAGTATTTCTCACATACATTCTTCAAAGCAAACACCTGATCCACACATCCTCTACCACTTCTGAAACCACACTGCTCTTCCCGAATCTGATGCTCTGTACATGCCTTCACCCTCTCAATCAATACCCTCCCATATAATTTACCAGGAATACTCAACAAACTTATACCTCTGTAATTTGAGCACTCACTCTTATCCCCTTTGCCTTTGTACAATGGCACTATGCACGCATTCCGCCAATCCTCAGGCACCTCACCATGAGTCATACATACATTAAATAACCTTACCAACCAGTCAACAATACAGTCACCCCCTTTTTTAATAAATTCCACTGCAATACCATCCAAACCTGCTGCCTTGCCGGCTTTCATCTTCCGCAAAGCTTTCACTACCTCTTCTCTGTTTACCAAATCATTTTCCCTAACCCTCTCACTTTGCACACCACCTCGACCAAAACACCCTATATCTGCCACTCTAGCATCAAACACATTCAACAAACCTTCAAAATACTCACTCCATCTCCTTCTCACATCACCACTACTTGTTATCACCTCCCTACTTGCGCCCTTCACCGAAGTTCCCATTTGCTCCCTTGTCTTACGCACTTTATTTACCTCCTTCCAGAACATCTTTTTATTCTCCCTAAAATTTAATGATACTCTCTCACCCCAACTCTCATTTGCCCTTTTTTTCACCTCTTGCACCTTTCTCTTGACCTCCTGTCTCTTTCTTTTATACATCTCCCACTCAATTGCATTTTTTCCCTGCAAAAATCGTCCAAATGCCTCTCTCTTCTCTTTCACTAATACTCTTACTTCTTCATCCCACCACTCACTACCCTTTCTAATCAACCCACCTCCCACTCTTCTCATGCCACAAGCAACTTTTGCGCAATCCATCACTGATTCCCTAAATACATCCCATTCCTCCCCCACTCCCCTTACTTCCATTGTTCTCACCTTTTTCCATTCTGTACTCAGTCTCTCCTGGTACTTCCTCACACAGGTCTCCTTCTCAAGCTCACTTACTCTCACCACCCTCTTCACCCCAACATTCACTCTTCTTTTCTGAAAACCCATACAAATCTTCACCTTAGCCTCCACAAGATAATGATCAGACATCCCTCCAGTTGCACCTCTCAGCACATTAACATCCAAAAGTCTCTCTTTCGCACGCCTGTCAATTAACACGTAATCCAATAACGCTCTCTGGCCATCTCTCCTACTTACATAAGTATACTTATGTATATCTCGCTTTTTAAACCAGGTATTCCCAATCATCAGTCCTTTTTCAGCACATAAATCCACAAGCTCTTCACCATTTCCATTTACAACACTGAACACCCCATGTATACCAATTATTCCCTCAACTGCCACATTACTCACCTTTGCATTCAAATCACCCATCACTATGACCCGGTCTCGTGCATCAAAACCACTAACACACTCATTCAGCTGCTCCCAAAACACTTGCCTCTCTTGATCTTTCTTCTCATGCCCAGGTGCATATGCACCAATAATCACCCACCTCTCTCCATCAACTTTCAGTTTTACCCATATTAATCGAGAATTTACTTTCTTACACTCTATCACATACTCCCACAACTCCTGTTTCAGGAGTATTGCTACTATATATATATTGGAAAGGATCACAATTTTGCGCGTGATCAAGATAATCCTATGAGTCCACGGGGAAAGTGAAACACGATAAGTTCCCAAGTGCACTTTCGTATAATAATCACATCATCAGGGGAGACACAATAGAGAAATATAAGTCAGTTGATATACATCGAAGAGACGAAGCTAGGACGCCATTTGGTAAACATGTGACCGTCCATACATGTAACGGTGCAGATGATAAGAGGTAAATATGCATTCTGCTGAACACCTGTTGGGGTTGTGTCCCAGAGACAGACCTAAGAGGACGACCGTGCGATCTTTGTGCATGATGGTCTTTGACCTCATCCGTAGGGGTCTGCAAGTTATTGTACCCAAAGATCGTACCGTAGAGCTCCGGGGTCGTACTGTAGTGCTCCAGGGTCGCACCGTAGTGCTCTAGGGTCGTACCGTAGTGCTCCAGGGTCGTATCGTAGTGCTTCAGGGACGTTCCATAGTGCTCCAGGGACGTTCCGTAGTGCTCCAGGGTCGTACTGCTCAAGTCGCACGACCACGACATGAGACAGGAGAGGTGCCCGCCAGATGTCTCTTGTGATACGCAGGTGTGATGATAAGAATGTGCAGGTGTGAGGATAAGAACGTGCAGGTGTGATAGTAAGAACGTGCAGGTGTGATAGTAAGAATGTGCGGGTGGGATGATAAGAATGTGCAGGTGTGATAGTAAGAATGTGCGGGTGGCATGATAAGAATGTGCAGGTGTGATAGTAAGAATGTGCGGGTGGGATGATAAGAATTAGCGTGGCTGCATTACCTCGTGTGGGGAGGAAGGTGTGTACAGGTGCAGGCGACAGCCAGACGTTCCCGTCATTGTACGTTGACAACAGTTGCCTGGCTCCTTCCCTCACCTTTTCCCCTCATGGTAATGCTTACACCTCTCCCCATATATTGGTGATGAGTGTAAACCTCTCCCCATATATTGGTGATGAGTGTAAACCTCTCCCCATATATTGGTGATGAATGTAAACCTCTCCCCATATATTGGTGATGAGTGTAAACCTCTCCCCATATATTGGTGATGAGTGTAAACCTCTCCCCATATAATGGTGAGTGTAAACGTCTCCCCATATATTGGTGATGAGTGTAAACCTCTCCCCATATATTGGTGATGAGTGTAAACCTCTCCCCATATATTGGTGATGAGTGTAAACCTCTCCCCATATAATGGTGATGAGTGTAAACCTCTCCCCATATATTGGTGATGAGTGTAAACCTCTCCCCATATATTGGTGATGAGGGTAAACCTCTCCCCATATATTGATGATGAGTGTAAACCTCTCCCCATATATTGGTGATGAGTGTAAACCTCTCCCCATATATTTGTGATGAGTGTAAACCTCTCCCCATATATTGGTGATGAGTGTAAACCTCTCCCCATATAATGGTGATGAGTGTAAACCTCTCCCCATATATTTGTGATGAGTGTAAACCTCTCCCCATATATTGGTGATGAGTGTAAACCTCTCCCCATATAATGGTGATGAGTGTAAACCTCTCCCCATATATTTGTGATGAGTGTAAACCTCTCCCCATATATTTGTGATGAGTGTAAACCTCTCCCCATATATTTGTGATGAGTGTAAACCTCTCTCGCGTGACAGTAATTCATGTAAACCGTTCCCTCATACCATTGATGAACATAAACCTTTCCCACATACCACGGATAAACCTAAACCTTTCCCTCATGCTAGTGACAGTCATTTCCCTCAAACTTTCGCTAAACCTAAACCTTATCTCCATACCAGCGAAAAGACATACAAACTTATCTACAAACGAGCGATAAACCCAGAACTTCCCCCACACACCAACGATAAACCCAGAACTTCCCTCACACACCAACGATAAACCCAGAACTTCCCTCACACTCCAACGATAAACCCAGTATTCCCCCCCACACACCAACAACGATAAACCCAGAACTTCCCCCACACACCAACAACGATAAACCCAGAACTTCCCTCACATACCAACGATAAACCCAGCATTCCCTCCACATAACAACAACGATAAACCCAGAACTTCCCTCACACACCAACGATAAACCTAGAATTTCCCCCACACAACAACGATAAACCCAGAGCTTCCCCCACACACCAACGATAAATCCAGTATTCCCCCCACACACTAACGATAAACCCAGAACTTCCTTCACACACCAACGATAAACCCAGAACTTCCTTCACACACCAACGATAAACCCAGAACTTCCCTCACACACCAACGATAAACCCAGTATTCCCCCCACACACTAACGATAAACCCAGAACTTCCTTCACACACCAACGATAAACCCAGAACTTCCTTCACACACCAACGATAAACCCAGAACTTCCTTCACACACCAACGATAAACCCAGAACTTCCTTCACACACCAACGATAAACCCAGAACTTCCCTCACACACCAACGATAAACCCAGTATTCCCCCCACACACCAACGATAAACCCAGAACTTCCCCCACTCAATAACGATAAACCCAGTATTCCCCCCACACACCATCGATAAACCCAGAACTTCCCTCACACACTAACGATAAACCCAGAGCTTCCCCGACACACCAACGATAAACCCAGAACTTCCCTCACACACTAACGATAAACCCAGAACTTCCCCACACACCAACGATAAACCCAGAACTTCCCTCACACACCAACGATAAACCCAGAACTTCCCTCACACACCAACGATAAACCCAGTATTCCCCCACACACCAACGATAAACACAGAACTTCCCTCACACACCTACGATAAACCCAGAACCTCCCCCATACACCAATAATAAACCTAAACCATTCGGTGTTTGGCAGTAATAAACTTACACCCATTCCCGATGTGCATCAACAATAAACCTAAATCTCTCTCTCTCTCTCTCTCTCTCTCTCTCTCTCTCTCTCTCTCTCTCTCTCTCTCTCTCTCTCTCTCTCTCTCTCTCTCTCTCTCTCTCTCAGGCACCACGTATAACCCTACAACCTCCTGGTGTTCGTGTCCCCCCCCGCGCGCGCGAGGTAGGCCTAACCCAGCCCGCCTGGCCTGGCCTGGCCTGGCCTGGCCCTCGTAATCATATCCTCAAGCCACAACCCCTTACCACCAGTGAATACATAATGATATATAATTATAGTGTAATATATGATGTATATATGATGTATATATAACCCACCGTTGTAGAGATCACAACAGCTAGCCAGCCAGCTTGGTCATATAGGTGACCCCGCGTACTGACGTGTTCTCCCTCTATCATGATCATGATGATGTTAATGTTATCATTGTTAGAATAACGTTCAAGTGTTCTTGTTAACTCAGTCTGTGAAGTGTAAAGCATATCTTTACGTATTTTATTATTATTATTTATTATTATTATTATTATTATTATTATTATTATTATTATTATTATTATTATTATTATCCAGTCAAGTAGTATTAGCATTTATTACATCAGTTACATTAACCTAAACTGTTCGCGTTTTACTTGGGATTATTTTCGTATGATGAGTAGCATCTCAGGGTTGGCAGTGTTACCACCGCGGAAGCAGTTGATGGTCACTGTCTTGAGGCAGCGTCGGGCTGGAGTCGTGCCTGGGTCTCCCGTCATGATGAACCGTGCTCACGCAGGTCAATTATTACCCTCACGGAATGCTCGGCCCGGAGCCCATTAGCAGTGCCACTGGCGGGAGCCTTCTAGGGTGAGAGTGATTGGATATTAGGGTGCGCGGGGGGGGGTTATTAGGGTGTGTGCGAGGTGATGGGATATTAGATTGTGTGGGGGTGTGTTTGATGGCTTGTTAGGCTGCGAAGTGCGATGAGATATTAGGGTATGTGAAGGTAGTGAGATGTTAGGGTGTGTGAGGGGATGGCATTAACAAGATAGCCAATCAAGGGTCACGCAGTCATTAGATAGCCAGTCACGGGCCTCTGGTTGATGAAATAGCCCGTCAGGGACCTTTGGCTAACAGAATAGCCAGTGAGGGTAACACGTTAAAGAGGTAAGTGTACTGGTGACCTCCCCTGTGTGAACCTCTTTGAAGGGATTTTGGTGAATCTTTCGTCGTGGCTTTCGACACGTGTAAAGCGTTTAGCAGGGTGTGCTACACATCTTTGCTGACTGAACTTCCTCTCTTTAGCTTTCCTGCTTCTCCCTGGTCTCTGGTGCCGTCATTCCATTATGTTAGTCGTTCATGGGGCGACATCTTCCACTTACCCGGTCAACACTGGTGTCCCTCAGGGTTCTATCCTGTCGCCTACACTCTTTCCTCTTTCCATAATTGATCGATCTTCTTTCAGCTTCTAACCCTGTCTAGTCTTACACTGACAGGTCAACTCTATCTACTTCAAGTCACTTTTCTTTCCCTTTTCACTCTGATAGTGTTCTTTATCGCGTATTGAGGATGTAACCTCTATTAATTCGGACCTATGCATCATGGAGAATGAGGTAACAGTCTTTGGTTCAATTGATCAGTGAAAAAATGTTTCTCCTTATGTCCCCATTATTTATTTCACTCGTCTCCTAATTTTAAATGAAAGAAAGAAAGCTACAGCTCACCCTTGCGTTTATATAAGAATGCTCCGCATATCCGTAACGTCTACTCTTTCCTGGGATCCCCATATGATGAACATGGCAACATTTTCAGCCTAAAAGCTGGATGGTATTGGAGCGGTGCTGCAGTTATTCTTTTTTCTTGGTAGTAACTAATCCATATTGACGTGGGCCTCGTTCGTCCCAGGATGTTCTCCTGTCTCTTCGTCAAAAGTGGACCCAAAAGCCATCCACAATATTACCTCTCCTGCTATCCCTGCTCTTCGACCGTCCCTCTTTGTCTGTCGTGATGTAGCTTCTCATCTGTCTGTTCTACAGGTAATATTTCAGCCTCGGCTGTTGTGAGCTATCTACGTGTGTCCCATCCCCTCCGCGTCTGGCTGCTGCTTCCTCGTAGCTGCTGTGTGGAGAGCAGTCTTGCGAGGGTTAACCGTTATAGTACCTCTTATTTTCATACAGGGAAGCTGTGGAAATATCCTTTGTCTTTTTTGTTTCCTTCTTTCAACATCCTTCCTGCCTTAAAGAGTCGGATCTATAAACACCAGAGAAGCTGAAGTTGATCCTTCCTGCCACTTTCTCCCTCATACCTACTGTCTCGCCTGTCGTCCGAGATGGCTATGATCGGGACTTGCGTTTGCCCGAGCCATAGATCATAAAGTCACTCAGGAATCGTTGATGGTCCATGGTGATGTAAGCGTTTCATGGTACCTAACCTTCCTGTGTTAGGTGGCTTCACTGAAGAGTCGCATCGATGTTCTGTCTTGGTGTGTTTTGAAACGACTCTTCTGTAAAATCGAAGCGTAGAAATACTACACACTTTTTGTATGTATGTGTTTGATGACTGTTAATGACGATGGCACGAGATATCTTACTGTCATGCAGTCTGATATTAGGAAAGGTTTACAGTAACTCCTGAAGAGTTGAGAATGTTAGTGAGATCTGTTATGAGAAGAATAACAAATACGAACAACCAGGCCACACTGAGGTAAGAAGACGTAAGATGTTTGCTTACCCACACCATCTAAAGAATAGAGGGATCGAGGTTAAGACCTAAGGTGACACAGCTGGTGAGAGGATGCTCTCCCATCAGGCGTGGGAACATAAGGATGTTGGAACTAAGGGATGTGGGAACAAGGAACGTGGGAACATGGGAATATGGGAACATGTGGGCGTGAAAACTTGGGGATGTGGGGACATCATGGCGTGGGGACATGGGGACTCAGGCAAGGGGAAGACTGGATAGTGGTAAAGTGCGTCTATCCTACCCTCTTGAGGGATATTAACACCTGCTCCATGGATAGTAGCGCGTAGCTAATATTTCTGGGATGAACAGAATATCATGACTTTATTTAGTGACAAGAGGGAGACGTAAATACGTGAGACATGAGGAGTACGTAGGGGTGCGTGAGTGCATGGGAAGGTCGGATAACAAAAGACCTGATGGTCTGTGGCGAGATTATCTGCTTGAAGCGTTCTGCCAATATCATAAAGTCGAGACCTCGAGGACACCTCGCGTCTCGGGTCCACTGATACGAGACATTCAGGTCCTCTGGCTCGTGGTTTACAATCCAGTGCATTTATTCTTCTACGATTACGTTCGTGGATATAATCTGTTAGCGGATAAAGTAATTCGACGAGAGCTGCGATTACCTGCTGCTGAGGACGGAGGATGAAGCGAACGTGTGAAATGGCGGGAGAGGAGAGAGTTGGAGCGGAAGGTGGACACAGGTGGGGTGGGGGGCTTCCTGCGGTGACATGCCGGCGTCAGGAGCCGGGCTCAGGGGAGTAATTTAGCCGCCAGGTGAAGGCAGGAAACCGTTAGACCTGATCGTAGGAAAGCACCAGACTTTGACCAGGGAGGACCATCAGACTTGAGACGTGAGAGATCAAATTCAGACTTACCCTCAGACTATCTTGACTTAAAACCAAAGGAACTGTCAGACTTTGTTGGATTGAATCAGCATATTTGATCTCCATAAACCAAACTTTCACACTTCTGTTATTGGTCTTAGCTGCGTCTATAGCAGTCTGAGCCTGTACGTGCTTCTTATTCCCTTATCTTGGATGTATCCAGTATCAGTAGCCAGTCAAAATCGTGAAGACATACGGACTTCAGATGAGGACAATAAAGATGTTACAGAAATAAGAAAGTAGCGTTACAGGGAAAGGCTAGAGGCCTTGAATTTGTCTGACATGGAAGAGAGAAGCGTGAGGGGTGACATGATCATGACTTTTTATTTACCTAACCATCTTGATGACGTAGATAGAAACATTTCTTTTCGAGATGTAAGTTAGAGGAACCAGAGACCAGTACCTTCAAATTAAAGAAGAAACATGTAAGGAAAGAGGTACAGAAGTACTTTTGTAGCGTGAGTCCGGTGGATGACTGGAAGAAACTGAGTTATGAAGATATAGACGTCACTCTAGCCAGCAAACATTGGAAGATATAAGAGAACACGGAATGAATATTGAAGGATAAAAGAAAGGATCAAAGAAACTTTGAAAAGACTTTTGTTGAAGAGGGAGGTGAAAATCCAAAACCGTTCCGTAAATTCATCTGGAGCCAGTTGTCACTAATGAGCAGCTAATCAGGCTCAGGGATTCAAAGGGATATATTGCAGATGATGTAAGGATGTGTGAGCAACTGAATAGCAGCTTCAAAATTGTATTCACAGTGGAAGACAATATAGCCCAGACCCCTGTGAATGGATTGAGGTGGAAGTTTTGGAAATCGTCGAAATATCTAGAAAAGATATTAACAATACGAGAAAGACTTGATTCATGCAAGGCTCATGGTCCTGATGAAAACTGTTCATGTGCACTAAAAAGATGTGCAGATACGCTTGATAGGCTACTTGAAATACTGTTTAAGATGTCACTGGGGAGAGGCATAGTGCCAAGGGAATGGAAAAGGTAAATGTCATACATATATATGTATAAGAAAGGGGACCGGGAACTAGCGCTTGAACTACATAATGGCCTCACTAACGAGTGTTGTGTGCAATGTCCTGGAGAAGATTATTAGAAAGCAAGTGGATGGATGACTGCAGAGGAGAAATTACATAAGTATGAGACAACATGGCTGTAGGGAAAGGCCGTCCTGTGTAACAAACCTCTTAGAGTTTCACGAGAGAGTGAGCTCTGTCTTGGGCAACGGGGAAGGCTGGGTGGACTGTCTGTATCTGGACTGCCAGAAGGCACTTGACACTGTACCAGATAGGGTGCTGATTATTAAGGTGGATCACTAAGCAGGAATAAGTGTGAAACTCCGTCGTTGGATAGAGGAGTATCTCACTGGGAGGGAACAAAGGACGCAATTCAGAGGAGCCTTTTCCAAATGGGTCGAGATGTTCACTGGAGTGCCGCAGGGTTCGGTTCTGGGACATTTACTCTACTTGATCTATATTCATGACTTACCTTAAGGTATGTAATTCTACCAGAGTATGTTTGCTGATGAGGTCATAAGGGAAGTGAAGAGCGAGTAGGATATCATCAGATTACAGGAGTAGCTAAATTCATTCCAAAGTTGGTCTGAAACGTGGTTGATGAAATCCAACTCCAGTAAATGTATAGAAATGAGGATGAGACAAAGGGAAAGGCGGCCTCAGTATGAGTATTACACAGCAGGATATAACCTTCAAGATTCTATATGTGAGAGGGACTTGGGAGATGACATCGTCCCCAACCTGTCGCCAGAGTCCCATGTTGGGAGAATAGCGAAGGAGACAAAATCAGAATAGCTTTCGAGTCTATGGATAAGGAAATATTTAGCAAGCTATTCTTATCCTTCATAAGAGCAGAACTAGAATATATGTCTCAGGTTTGGTCATCGCACCTAAAGGAGCGCAAAGAACTCACAGAGAAGGTCAATAAAGATGTCACTAGAATCAAGAGAGCAAAACTGCATGGAAAGACTGGAGGCTAGATTTAGCCAGCTTGGAAGAGAAAAGACTGAGGTGTGATCTGATCTCAGTCTTTTAAGTTTCTAAAAGAAATCGATGAAGTGGACAGTGGACAAAACTTTGAGAGATGTAGGTATAGAGCAACCAGGGGACATTTACACGAAATTAAGTAAAGAACTTGTAAAGGAATACTTTTATAGTACAATTGTGGTGGATGAAGGGAAGAGCTTGACTGAGGACATGGTTAATGCAGACGGCATACATAAATTCACGAGGTTGTGTGATAGTGGAGAGTAATCAAGAGGTGGGGCACCACGAGTGTAAAACGCCCGCCTCGTGCAGTACAAACAGGTAGTTACAAATAGTTAATTATCATGAGAAGGCAGGAGGCCATTACGGTCACATTGGTGACTTTTGATATCTCAGATGTTGTGTGTGAGGGAGAGAGATTTACTGGAGAAGGCATATGATAGAGTTGATAGAGATGCTCTGTGGAAGGTATTAAGAATATATGGTGTGGGAGGAAAGTTGTTAGAAGCAGTGAAAAGTTTTTATCGAGGATGTAAGGCATGTGTACGTGTAGGAAGAGAGGAAAGTGATTGGTTCTCAGTGAATGTAGGTTTGCGGCAGGGGTGTGTGATGTCTCCATGGTTGTTTAATTTGTTTATGGATGGGGTTGTTAGGGAGGTGAATGCAAGAGTTTTGGAAAGAGGGGCAAGTATGAAGTCTGTTGGGGATGAGAGAGCTTGGGAAGTGAGTCAGTTGTTGTTCGCTGATGATACAGCGCTGGTGGCTGATTCATGTGAGAAACTGCAGAAGCTGGTGACTGAGTTTGGTAAAGTGTGTGGAAGAAGAAAGTTAAGAGTAAATGTGAATAAGAGCAAGGTTATTAGGTACAGTAGGGTTGAGGGTCAAGTCAATTGGGAGGTGAGTTTGAATGGAGAAAAACTGGAGGAAGTGAAGTGTTTTAGATATCTGGGAGTGGATCTGGCAGCGGATGGAACCATGGAAGCGGAAGTGGATCATAGAGTGGGGGAGGGGGCGAAAATTCTGGGGGCCCTGAAGAATGTGTGGAAGTCGAGAACATTATCTCGGAAAGCAAAAATGGGTATGTTTGAAGGAATAGTGGTTCCAACAATGTTGTATGGTTGCGAGGCGTGGGCTATGGATAGAGTTGTGCGCAGGAGGATGGATGTGCTGGAAATGAGATGTTTGAGGACAATGTGTGGTGTGAGGTGGTTTGATCGAGTGAGTAACGTAAGGGTAAGAGAGATGTGTGGAAATAAAAAGAGCGTGGTTGAGAGAGCAGAAGAGGGTGTTTTGAAGTGGTTTGGGCACATGGAGAGAATGAGTGAGGAAAGATTGACCAAGAGGATATATGTGTCGGAGGTGGAGGGAACGAGGAGAAGAGGGAGACCAAATTGGAGGTGGAAAGATGGAGTGAAAAAGATTTTGTGTGATCGGGGCCTGAACATGCAGGAGGGTGAAAGGAGGGCAAGGAATAGAGTGAATTGGAGCGATGTGGTATACCGGGGTTGACGTGCTGTCAGTGGATTGAATCAAGGCATGTGAAGCGTCTGGGGTAAACCATGGAAAGCTGTGTAGGTATGTATATTTGCGTGTGTGGACGTATGTATATACATGTGTATGGGGGGGTTGGGCCATTTCTTTCGTCTGTTTCCTTGCGCTACCTCGCAAACGCGGGAGACAGCGACAAAGTATAATAAAAAAATAATGAAATATAATAGTTTGTCTACCGGTACTTCATGGTCCTACTTGATCACATTAATGATGCTAGATGTCGGTGTTCACTATACCGTTAATACTGTTCATCTGTGTGGGTCAGGAGGTGTGACGGCTGCAGGAGGTAAGACAACGGCTGACGGAGTGGGTAGAGCAGCGGTTAACCAGCCAGAACCTGAATGAGCGAGTCAAGGAGCCGATGAGTCATGGTGCCTTGCATGACGGCAAGTGGTCATTCCGAAGCATGAGGCTGCATACAACACCTTGGTGTACACTGCCACCAGCTCCTCATTGGCTGTCATGCGCCTCCTCGGTGAACAACATGAATGTCATTATTCACTGTAGCATGGGTCGTCTGGTGTGTACGTAGCACTCGCTTTGTACAGCTGGCTCCCCTAGTTCGTTCGGATGTGATCCGGTGCGCCTCATAATGCTAGATTATGTTCATGAACTTATAATAATCTGTGCAGTGTTTCCACCTGGGGTCTGTATTCTTCTTTCCTTGAAGCTCTCCTGCCAGGCGTCCGTCTGCTTGTCGGAGAAAGCCCTGAGGGCTGCTTGCTTCTGATACCTTGGTCTAAGGGTGAGGACTGAGGGCTGTCACCGTCTGTTAACCGGGTCTGCGTTTGAGCCCTGAGGGCTTGGTCGGTCTTCTAGGTGTGTTAAGGGGAGAACGACTAAGGTCATGGCCATCATCTGTCCTGTCTATAGCGTGGGACCTGAGGGCTGGGGGCCAGCCAGGGAGCTAGATTACACAAGACCTTCCCAGAAGCTGTCGGTTTGGGTCTTGTATAATGTGGATCACGTGACACGGGGACGACCAGACCCCGGGGTCGTGTTCTGGACCGTGGGTTTGGCTCAGAATTTCCTCTCCTTTTTTCCATGAAGCATCAGAGGTGTATGTGGGAGTGCATGGACGTGCACATGTAGAGGTTACCTGAGGACCTGATGGTCCGTGACGAGGTTATCTGCTAGGGAACAGACCATGAGGAGGAGAGGTGACAGAAGACCTGATGGTCTTTGACGAGATTGTCTGCTGGGGGACAGTGCATGGGAAAACATCTCGTCGTCGGTACTCGTAGTTAGGTACACACACACACACACACACACACACACACACACACACACACACACACACACACTCTCTCTCTCTCTCTCTCTCTCTCTCTCTCTCTCTCTCTCTCTCTCTCTCTCTCTCTCTCTCTCTCTCTCTCTCTCTCTCCTCAGGAGCTATGTACATGGGTAGGGAACACAGCAGTGCAGGAGGCGAGGGTAACTCGTGGGCCGTGACGTCACAGATTACCACGCGTCGTTGCCTCCCTAAGGCGGCCGTCGCTACCTCCCCCCCCCCCCTCCCACCTCCATCCCTACAGCGTCTCCCCTCAGCTCCTCGCGCAGCATCGCATCCTGGCAGCAGATCGTCCCAACCCCATAGCATCCTCCTTCCAGCATCACCCAGACCCAAAAACATCTCTCAAGCCATCGAACATCAGGAGGTCTTTCATGACCTGACCCACCCTCAGAGGTTCAGATGGAGGGTCAGGTCAGTCATCTACCCGGGAGCATTACAGTCGTTCACACGAGCTTTGAAATGGCTTCAGAACGTGTTGTTTGTTGTGGACATGTATTGTGGCGTGAGGAACACGAGGGAAGTTTAGATACCTCGCATTACATGGCCGTACGGTGATTGTGTGTGAAGGTATGTTTCCCCTTCACACTGCCACACGAGGCATTGGCCGTTATGATAGCTGCATCTCCGCAGACAGTGAAGCTGTATAATTCCATCCTTCTCTCGCCCTCCTCACTTCCTGTCACCTTTCTACCCGTGAGAGTCAGTCTACACACACCTGAGGAACTGTGATTAACTGCATGTTTATTTTTCAACCTTCTGTTACCATGTTCACCAAAGTTAGTCCTGGCCGTGACTGGGGCACATGGCGCCACCCTCGTGTCGTGTCGGTCGCTATTAAGAGAGAAAATGCAGTGACTGATGAAGCGATCATTGGTACTGACACGGTCTCGTCTCTCATATTGTGGTAGGAATGGCATGCGTTCCTCCTGCTCCGTCGTACTTTATTTTCTCTCCTCTGTATTTTCGTGTAATCCCCTAAGCTTGAAGTTACGACCCTTGAGCATGACGGTACGATCCTTGAGCACGACGGTACGATTCATGACCACGACGTTACGACCCTTAGGCACGACGGTACGATAGTTGAGCACGATGTTACTACCCTTGAGCATGACGGTACGATCCTTGAGCACGACGGTACGATCTGTGAACACGACGTTACGACCCTTGGGCATGACGGTACTATGGTTGAGCACGATGTTACGACCCTTGGGCATGACGGTACGATATAGTTGAGCACGATGTTACGACCTTTGAGCATGACGGTGCGACCAGTGGATATGATGTAACTTTGCCTTTGAAATCTCTCTCAAAAAGGGTCAAGTCAAGGCCAGGCTTGTCGTCCCCAAGATCGTGCACGAAGGTTCTCACAGTCGTGTTCATGGGTCGTACCGTCGTGCTCAAGGGTCGCACTGTCGTGCTCAAGGGTCGTACCGTCGTGCTCAAGGGTCGCACTGTCGTGCCCAAGGGTCGTACCGTCGTGCTCAAGGGTCATACCGTAGTGCTTAAAGGTCATAACGTCGTGTTCATGGGTCGTACCGTCGTACTGGAGGAATTAGTTATAACCCAACTTGCGTCCTGTTGGCGTAGCGTCAGGCAGGCCAGGTCCCATACGTGTCCAGGTCAGGAAGGGTCACGACCCGGCAGAACCCAGCCGCCAGGTTAAGGTCGGCCATAATGAGCACCACCGGTGGTACAGCAGGAAGCCACACATCCCCAACATTCGCTATATTTTTTCCCCTCAGACTCATGAGATCCGGTCTGGGGACTCTCGTGGGTGTGTCCTCATTTTTGAGGAAGTAGTGGGAGGACGGAGGGTGTTGTTGGCCCAGGAGCGGCGAGGGGGTATGGCAACTGTGGTTATGTAATCATAGCGTCGCACGTCCAAAAGCAGCTTCCTTCTCTCTCTCTCTCTCTCTCTCTCTCTCTCTCTCTCTCTCTCTCTCTCTCTCTCTCTCTCTCTCTCTCTCTCTCTCTCTCTCTCTCTGTCTGTCTTAGGATAGTACATGATTTACTCTGAATAACGATGTAGATTGCTTGTCGAGTATAGACATGTGACAGGAATTCCTCAGACACGAGTCGTTGTTACTAACATAAGGGCTGTGAGGTGAGGTCATGATGTGTATATATGTCATGACCTGTTAGTACCGTATAGTGAGGGAGCTGCGCTACACCCGTGCGGCCCCTGTCTCTTGAAGCTCTCTGATGTCGTACAACCTTATCAACCTTCCGTCTATCGTCCACAGCCACACTTTCATAACTCAGTCTATTTCCATTCATCCACCGCTTTAATACTATACATCCTTACCTCGTCATCATCAAGTTTTGTTGCTTAATTTCGCACTTTGACTTGTGTATATGTGTGTGTGTATGTGTGTGTGTGTGTGTGTGTGTGTGTGTGTGTGTGTGTGTGTGTGTGTATGTGTGTGTGTGTGTGTGTGTGTGTGTGTGTATGTGTGTGTGTGTGTGTGTGTGTGTGTGTGTGTGTTCGTGGCGGTGTAGCATGAGTCGAGGAGAAGGTGGGGTCTCGAGACTTGGCCCTGATGTAGACGGTGATGGTGAAGGTAGAGACAGTTTGAGAGGTGAGGTGAGCGTGCCGAGTGGTGGCCGGGATGGTGGGTGATAAAGGCCAGTAGCTTTATATTAGATCTTGTCAAGAAGGACTGAAAGGAGACTTGGATGCTCTTCCACGTACGGGAGGGTATTATTTTGTTTGTACATGATGAGCAGCAGCAGCTACAGTGATATCAGCAACATCATCATCATCATCAGCAGCAGTAGCTGGGAGGGTGAGAGGTAAGGGAAGGGTTGAACATAAAAGAGGAAACGAAAGTTTTCAAAAGTATTTTTAGCCAAGAGAGAGGAAGGGAGAGAGGGAGGGGGATGTGACAATTCCAGGAGTGTGCTTTATACTAGGAATTTTGGTGTGTGTGTGTGTGTGTGTGTGTGTGTGTGTGTGTGTGTGTGTGTGTGTGTGTGTGTGTGTGTGTGTCTGCCTGTCTGTCTGTCTGTCTGTGTCTATGTGTGTGTGTGTGTGTGTGTATAGAGAGAGAGAGAGAGAGAGAGAGAGAGAGAGAGAGAGAGAGAGAGAGAGAGAGAGAGAGAGAGAGTAGTGTGAGTGATGTTGGTGATGACGCGTAGATGAACTACATTTTTTCATAGTGGTAATAATGTTGTAGTGTGTGAAGGTATTAATGATGTGTGAAGGTATTAATGGTAGAGTATTGCAAGATACCACTGGCAAAATGGGTATTACCAGTGGCAAGATGGGTCATATTTGCATGTTGCATATATGTTTGTAAGGATTAGTATGTAGTGGAACACTGATAAGAGAAATGCAGTAGCTGTATGAAGGGAATCTTTGTTGAGAAGTTATTTTCCCGAGGTTAAACTCTCGCCAAGGTTTTCAAGATTTCTCCACCAGAAGGTTAAGATGTTGGGGAAGTGTTCCGGGAGGAGAGTCGAAGTTGTGTGTCAGATGATAAACTTGTGTTGTTGTCATACAGTTGGTTAGGTTCCCAGGACAAGTTGGTGGCGGCAGGAGTTAGGGTCATGTTGGTCTCGTAACATTGAATATATTTTCTCCTCTGATTCCTTTTTTCTTTCATCTGATTTGATAACTTGGATTTACAATCACCATCGTGTGGTCAGTTGTGGATGGAGGCTGGGGTGCAAGGCCCTCAGCCCGCCTGGCTGGACCGTGGCATAGGTGTTCCCGCGGTACATTAGTAGCGGTGTGAGGGGAGTGGCCTGGTGAGTGAGTGTGTGGGAGGAGGGGAGAACAGCTGGGGTTCATCCTCAAGTCTCGGGTCAAAGGTCACACCTTAGTACACTTGGTTTCAAAATTCGTGCTTAAGGGGTCGTACCGTCGTGCTCAAGGGTCGTATCGTCGTGCTCAGGGGTCGTGCCGTCGTGCTCAAGGGTCATACAGTCGTGCTCAGAGGTCACACCGTCGGGCCGTCGTAGTCAAGGGTCGTTCGTGTCTTCGTGCTGGGAGGATGAACCACAGCAAACGTTCTCAACTCGTCGGAAAGACCTTATTTTTTTCTTCTTCCTCCCACGTCCTCTGTGTTTTCCCCGGGGTGGCACAATGCGTGTGTTATACGTGCATCATGGTGGAAATGGATGCATTTCTCTTCTTGAATAACTTCAGCCATGCTGATTTCACGAGCCTCTTAGATCGCGCCATGTGAACTGGCGGGGAGAAACGTTAGTAAACGAACGCAACTTTGAGATGTGTGTTGAAAATTGTTGGAGGAAATGTGTATCCCAGACACGTTAAGGGGGTATGGATGTGTGCTGCACTGAGGGACAAATGGCGACATTCTTTTTAGATTTTTTTTGTATATCCTTTCTGTATGTTTCATACAGGTGAACATGATGTAGAATGTTTTAATTGAAATACATAACACTTAAAGATACCTCTTAGATATCAGTTTAAAATGTCCAACGCAAGATTCCCGTCATAGATGTATGATAATTGCGCCTCATCTGTCTAGTATTCCATGCTTTACACTGGCTAACGTTCTAACAGACATGTCTCTAGCCTGACTTGCTTTATGAACAGCTTGGAGAAAATACGTATTGGCTAACAATTCATGAAGTTAGTGAACATGACGTCACAGTGTCCGGCCCCTAATTAGCCGGGAACCAGGAGGGTTCCCCTGTTGTAATTAAGTTGTTCCGCGGGTGTGAGTTCCTCCTCTCGAAGTTGTTCTCCGCCACCAGTGG
>NC_092239.1:19196390-19233890 GCF_036320965.1 Panulirus ornatus
ATATATATATATATATATATATATATTATTTGTTTGTTATACTTAATCGCCGTCTCCCGCGTCAGCGAAGTAGCGCAAAGAAACATACGAGGAATAGCCCAACCCACCCACATACACATGTATATACATAAACGCCCACACACGCACATATACATACATATACAATTAACGTATATATACATATGCATACACAGACATATACATATATACGCATGTACATATTCATCCTTGCTGCCTTCATCCATTTGGTGCAGAAAATGACAATTAACAAAGATACATTGGAGAGGCAGAGGCTGGTGGACACTTTAGAGTATTAAGGATGATGTGTTCTACGTCGGGACAGAACGTATGTATCTGCCAGCTGGTTTATACAAGGCCCATCGGTGCATCTGTACACGTCAACGATCTAGTACTCTGTCTGTGATTACCTCTGGACCATTTTCTGTGACACAATCCTGGTGTACCCCAGATCCTCCCTGAAGGTTCCCGCAGTAACCAAGGATGCGCTACGTACAGTGGCAGGAAACTGTAGACTCATTTGATGTTAGAAGATCTTGGACGAGACTGCACTCCTAGTGAGATAACTTCGCCAAATGTGACCCTCCACTCGCTGTGCAACCTCCTGCAGGCGGAGTCGGCGGTAAAAGCAAAACCGCAGGCAGCTGTATGACTTCTCCTGAGCCGCTCCAACATAAACCAGGAAAGCGACTTACGTGTGACAATATCCGGCGGCCTGATGCCAGGTAAGCGGGGCCGAGAAGTGGTGGTAGAGACAGACATGATCTTCATAAGCAAGGTGCTCGATTTCAAGTCTTGAAGAAGCTAAGCCGAACTCCCTGTAACTCACTGGTGCGTTCTCATCTTGCGTTCAACCTCGGTCGTCGTACTGTGGGGAGGATGTAGAGTAGAGAGGCGAGGAGCTACCAGGATCATTCCCAGATAAACAAATCCTCTGAGATCTGGCCACACGACTTAACTTACAAAAGAGAATGTTAATAGTTGGTGTGATGCAGGTGGTCAGAATCAACTAAGCCTTTGATAATGTCGAGGTGATCGGAGTCAATAACTGTATTAGTCAGCTTTCGCTCGTAGCAACGAATGCAAGCTCACGAGCAAACTCACTCAGGTCCACGACTGACCGTATTTTCGCCTTCATAGTTGAAGAAGTATACGGTCATGTCACCTCATGTCAGCTGTGTGCATTGCTTGCCCCACCGTACTGAGCTTATGTTCCCGATCCCTCACACTGTTACATACACTCTCCAAAAGTCCCAGTAGCCAGTGGTTGTTGTGAGGTCCTTTTGTATATGAAAGGCTTGTGGTATAGAGAGAGGGAGGGAATGGTGGAGGAAAGAGATGGAGGAAGAGTGTGTTTGGTGGAAAGAGAGGGAGGGAGAGTGTGTTTGGTGGAAAGAGAGGGAAGGAGAGTGTGTTTGATGGAAAGAGAGGAAGAGGATGTTGGAGGAAAGGGAGGGAGGAAGAGTGTACTTGGTGGTGTGGGAGGGAAAGTATGGTGATGGAGAAGGAAGGGGGAAGCGGAGCAGTGTGCACGAACACTATATAGTATTCCTTGAAGAAAATTTGTACAGTGTATTATCTGTGAGTTTACGCTTATCTAGTTTGTATTATTTCATTGATTTGATTTATATTCTTTCTAAGTAAGGAGAAAGTGTTGAAAATATATGGAATATAAGTAATACGTTGATGCATCTTGCTGGATAAAGTGTACAGTGGAGGGTTTCCCTGAGGATTTACGAGTCATACGTTCAGTATACAGCGTTGGTCTGCGAATCATTAGGCTGGGTATGAGTACCGGTCCGGGCACCTTGCCCACAGCCAACCCATCTATTCGGTTAAACGTGTGTGCTGGGCGCACGATCCACGTGTGAGCTGCTGCCAGTATTATCATGTTCCGTATTTGGTACCGGGCGATGGCTGTGGGGCGACACTGGCGTCAATAATTTATCAGCCTGGTCATTGCTTATCGACCGCAGGGGATCAGAGGGTCGGTTCCCCTTCCTTGAGATGCTCCCGAGTTCCTCCCTGCAGGAACCCTAATTAGGGGCGGCCGGCTGGGTCCTTCCACTTTAACCCCTGGAACACGACGGTGAGACCCTTAGGTGTGATGACTTATAGCCTCCGGCCTGACCCTTAAGAAAATCGTATCGACTTGCGTAAGAGATCAGTAACACAGAATTTTTTTTTCTTTTTTTTTTTCTTTGATGTTTCAGTCACGGACAAGTAGCCGCAGTATATAGAAGTTCATGAGAGAGAAAAAAGTAGAGACAAGGAAAAGTATTTATGAATTTTGGAGGAAGTGAAAAAATCTTGCCTTTTAAAAAGTGCCAGGTCGTAGTTACTGGGAAAGACAAGACAAGGTAGAATGTTCCAAAGCTTCAAGGTGAAGGGAAATAAACAGTTATCAAAACGGCCCACCGTTGAGTTGCTAACGGCCACCGTAATCATGTGACGCAGCAACTTGCCGAGTATTGCATGTGATGGGGTCACACAAGCAGCAGGCTATCGGGATCAAAAACAAAGCAGTACTAATGGACGAGGGAAAGTGGACGAACATTGCGGCGAAGGGCATGTGAGTCAGGTTTGGAAGTTAGTCTGAGACAATTTTAAGTCGGACCGCTTTCGACCCCAGATGTGAGAGCAGTACTCCATATAAGGACGAAGCAGTTTCTTGTATAAACGGAGCATATATCTGGAAGGAAAGAAATTTCATCTAAGCTGGACTTTAAGTTTCTTAGAGGCAAACTTGGCTTTTTCTGTAATGTGGGATTTCCAAGACAGGGGGAGGAGATGTTACAGTGATACCAAGTATGTTCATTGCGTCAAGTGGTGGAATTACAGAACCGTGAGAGACAAGAGTTGTGAGGAGTTTTCGACAGAAACACGTGTAGAAATTAGGTCTTGGAGGCATTGAATTTAACCAGATTTCATCTTCCCATTGAGTCTGAGTTTATTGTGGAAGTTGTGTCAAGACGAGATGCAGATCCAGTGAGAGAAGAGGGAGCAGAATTGAAGGATGTTGATGAATGCAGTGATGAGTCGTCAGCGTATGAGTGCATTGGATTATTTGAAGATGGGAAATCGTTTATAAAAAAGGAGAAAAAATGTAGGAGACAGGACAGAACCTTGAAGGACACCGCTGTTAATGGAGAATGGGGCTAAGGCTGATCCATCAACAACTACGGAGATAGATCGGCCAGAGAAGAAGCTGAATATGAGGAATCAGAGAGATGTGGGGTAGGTCCACATGGGGAATCATAGACCTCAATGCCACACCCTGTCAGAAGCTTTTGATACGTCAAGGGCTGCTGCATAGGATTCCCCAAAATCTTTCAGGGATGATGACCAGATATTAGTGAGATAGGAAAGACTGTCACTAGTGGATCTCTCCTTACGGAAGCCATGTTGGTGACCAGAGAGAAGACTTTGAGAATCAAGATCTCTAAGAATACGAGATTTGAGGAGGGATTCAAAGACTGGAAATTGTATATGTCAAAGCAATAGGACGATAGTTAGTGGGGTCAGAACGGTCACCCCTTTTAGGAATGTGATATACTAAAGCATGTTTCCAGTAAGATGGAAAAGTTCTGTTTATTAAAGAGAAACGGAATAGGCGAGCAAGCGCAGGTTCAGGTTCAGAGGCAAACTCTTTCAGTACACGGGGATGGATGCCATCAGGTCCACCTTGCTTGTGGCCACAGAGAGAGGAGAGCTTTTCGGACAGTTCGAAAATAGGTAACGGGAAGAGGCATAGGATTAGTAAGAGGAGCATAAGGGGGTGGAGGAATGTTAGAATCATCCAAGGTGGCGTTAGAGGAGAAACGGGAACCAAAGAGAGTTGCTTTGTCTACGGGAGAGACAGCTATAGTGCCGTCATAGCGGAAAAGTGAAGGAAAGGCAGAACGAAAGAAGTTGTAAGCGATACCTTAAGCTTTAGACCAGAAAGATCAGTCATTGAATGAAGTGGAGAGGTTACTGCACTTTCTTTGAATGAAAAGACTCTTCGCCTCACGGATAACGTCCTTTCATTGATTACGGGCAGTGATAAATACTGAATAAAAGTCTTAGAAAGTAGAGTTTTTCCAATCCCGACATGCCTGATCCCTTGTCTAAATGGCCTCAGGACAGGGACGGTTGAACCATGGATTGGATGAAGAGGTCGGTCGTCTTGGAGGAAGAAGGGATAAAGGCTGTCATTCCCGCAAGAACAACCTCTGCTATGCGTTTGGTGGAGACAGAAGTATCACCACACATAAGACAATAATCTTCTTTAGGGAAGGCAGTAAAGTCAGCTTTGTTGAGGTGCCAATATTTATGTTCAGACGGGGCTGCTGGAGGGGGAAGTGCTGTTAAAATAGATACATTTATGAGAGTGTGATCAAATGAACCAATTAGGGGCAATATTGAGTAGTTACAGCGGCATGGATTAGGGGTGAAAAGCAGATCCAGAATATTAGGAAAGTGATCACAGCGGTCAGGGATATGGGTGGGTTGCGTGATGATGAGCCGTAAATCATTGAGAATGGAGAACGCGGGGGCCTCAATCCCCCCCCCCCCCCCCCCCCCCCCCCACCACCATCCGAATAGGAGGGGTTCAGCCATTCTCTGTAAACCAAAGGAAGGTAAATCCCTAACCTAAACCATCGAGACCTGACTGGAGCCTCACCTCACATCACGTAGCTTGCCAGACAGTACTTCAGTAGACTGACGCGGCGTTGAAAACCTCCACATCTCTTGTTTCCACCAGCGTTGACGACACCGTTCACCTCCACGCCAAGTATCGTATTGAGCCCCATCAAAACGCCATCGTTCGTAGTCTTCCACAGCCGCTCCACACCGGTGCCACCGTGGAACTGCCGCCAGCATCACGTCTGATGCAAACACCAGCGAGCATGTGGCTCGTTGGGCTGATACTGAACTCTCCAACCCTATCCCACCATAGCCATTGTGAACCTCACACTTGCGCTTCACTGCCACCTTCTCCCATGGAGAAGGGTCGTGCGCCGCAGTGGTACCGGGAACAGTCACCCCGCCACATAACCTCCTCACATCTCCCTGTCAGATTGTCATCTGTACCTGTGGTGTTATCAGTGCTGTAGTGGGGTTGTCCACACATGGTGTTCATCTCACGGTCACCTCCCGCCAATGGCCTGTTCTTTTCGGTGAAAATGAAAAGAAAAAGAACAGTTTATGAATTAACGTTTATGTTGGTTACAGCAAGCGAGCAGTTGAGGCAGTTTATGTACCCCGCTGTACATTTTGTCTCTGTAACTTGATAAACCTTGCTGGCCTGGTTGAGGGGTTTACTGTGTGGGTTAGGTTGATTGGCTAGGTTGGTGGTGGGGTTGTAGGGACGAGTGGGGTTGTAGGGACGAGTGGGGTTGTAGGGATGAGTGGGGTTGTAGGTATAGGTGGGTTGTGGGTATGGGTGAGGTTGGGATCACGATTGCAGAAGTATGATGGTGGAAGCGTCGACTTAATTGCTTGAGATTGTGATAATGACCTTTGTGATGATTACCTGTTCTCATTATATTTCATTGCCAACAGCTACTTACTGCCTCCAGTGTTGGCAGATGTTAGTGCGTTAATTGCCTAATGATAATAACCCCTTCTTTTTTGTGTGTGCCGCAGTGTACACGTGTATAGCAGTTGGTGTAATTAGTAGCCACTAGTTTAAACGGTAATTACCGCTGCTGGTAATTGGTGTGGGGCTTCCTTTACTGATGTATTTTATTTACCTGGACAGTTTTATTAATTTGCATCGTGTAGTGTAACTGGTAACACTTACCTGATGTGCGTAGTCTACTACTACTACTATACTACTACTACTACTACTACTACTACTACTACTACTACTACTACTACTACTACTACTCCAACTATTACAACTACTACTACTACCACTATTACAACTACTACTACTACTATTATTTTACCACTAGTACTACTACTTCTGCTAGTACTACTACTACTACTACTACTACTACTACTACTACTACTACTACTACTACTACTACTACTACTACTACTACTCCAACTATTACAACTACTACTACTACCACTATTACAACTACTACTACTACTATTATTTTACCACTAGTACTACTACTTCTGCTAGTACTACTACTACTACTACTACTACTACTACTACTACTACTACTACTACTACTACTACTACTGTAATCACTACTACTACTACTACTACTACTACTGTAATCACTACTACTACTACTACTACTACTTCTACTGCTACTACTACTGTCATCACTACTACTACTACTACTACTACTACTGTAATCACTACTACTACTACTACTACTACTTCTACTGCTACTACTACTGTCATCACTACTACTACTACTACTACTACTACTGTAATCACTACTACTACTACTACTACTACTACTACTACTACTACTGTAATCACTACTACTACTACTACTACTACTACTTCTACTGCTACTACTACTGTAATCACTACTACTACTACTACTACTACTACTACTACTACTACTGTAATCACTACTACTACTACTACTACTACTTCTACTGCTACTACTACTGTCATCACTACTACTACTACTACTACTACTACTACTACTACTACTACTACTACTACTACTACTACTGTAATCACTACTACTACTACTACTACTACTTCTACTGCTACTACTACTGTCATCACCACTACTACTACTACTACTACTACTACTACTACTACTACTACTACCGCAGCCACCACCACTGCAACTTCTACTACTACTACTACTACTACTACTACTACTACTACTACTACTACTACTACTACTGCTACTACTACTACTGCTACTACTATTACAACTACTGCTGCTACTGTTACTACTACCACTACTATTACTACTACTTCTACTGCTACTACTACTGTCATCACTACTACTACTACTACTACTACTACTACTACTACTACTACTACTACTACTACCGCAGCCACCACCACTGCAACTTCTACTACTACTACTACTACTACTACTACTACTACTACTACTACTACTACTACTACTGCTACTACTATTACAACTACTGCTGCTACTGTTACTACTACCACTACTATTACAACTACTGCTGCTGCTACTACTACTATCTTTACCACCATTTGCCATAAAAAATGCTATGTTTACAGCTACCACAACCTGAGTTATGAGAAATAATCTTAAGAGATGACCTCCAGACAGACCTCCACACACACACACACACACACACACACACACACACACACACACACACACACACACACACACACACACACACACCTCCAGAACACAAGGAACTCCTCGTATTTTTCACAACACATTTTTACCTCAGATGTTTTTAACAATAAAGGAAATTACATTAGCAAATGTGTTTCGCCCCCATGGCCTCATGTCAGAGGGGTTCCTTGCCGCTGCTACTGGCTGGAGAATAATTCAATAAAGTTGTTACTGCATGCCAGGGGTAATACAGTTAGTAAGGCACATGTCGTTACGTTATTGCAGGAGGTTAGGGGGTCGTGGGGTTCGAACCTCCTAGTTCCAGAGATACCATGGTGCTGTACATGCTTTTTGATTCTCTCTCTCTCTCTCTCTCTCTCTCTCTCTCTCTCTCTCTCTCTCTCTCTCTCTCTCTCTCTCTCTCTCTCTCTCTCTCTCTCTCTATTATTTATGTGAACGGTATTGATGTATGGCTGAATACCTTACTGTCCAAATTTGCAGATGGCACAGACATCGGCAGTGACATATTAACTGACGAAGATTGGCTAAGATTACAAGAGCATCCAGTTAAAACCCCTGAATGGTCTAGTGAATGACTAATGCCATTTAACGTCAACAAATGTCACCTGTAACAAGTAGAAAACTTAGAATATTTGATTATGAAGTGTTGGGCCATCAGATGAAGGACATCCCTAGTGTGAGAGATCTAGGGGTCACTGTCGCCTACAACCTCTAAAAATTCTCCCAGCATTGTAATGAACCTTGCGAGAAAGCAAAACAATGTTAGGATTTATTAACAGAAACTTAACGTACAAGAACAACAAGGATGTGATATTGCTACTATACCTAAGTCTGGTTAGACCACACCTCGAATACGCAATACAGTTCTAGAACCCCCACTGTGAAATGTTCAGCCATATTAATCCTACAAGATATTTTAATCATTTTTGTGTACTTCTTTCATACTTGGTCGCCGTTTCCCTCACTGGGAAGGTAGCACAAAGAGCAGACGAAAAAAAAGGCCGCATTTGCCACGTCCATTCTCAAGCTGTCATGTGCAAAACCACAGCTCTCTATCCACAAGCAGGCCTCACAGACCCTTCCATGGATTTTCCCGGCCGCTATATTCACATGCCCTGGCTCGGTCCATTGACAGCACGTCGACCCCTGTAAACCACATCGTTCCATTTCACTCTGTCCCACGCACGCCTTTCACCCTCCTGCATGTTCACTCATACATCGTCACCTCAGCCACGTACGCTTTTATCATCCCGGCCACGCATACTTTACCACCTCCGTCACTTATACTTTACCTCCCGCTCCTCATACTTTACCTCCCTTGCCCTCATATTTTACGTCCCTGGTCACTCTTCTGTCACCACCTCCCCTGCCACTCACGCTTCTCCCTTGCCACTAATACTCCTGTCTTGCCACTCATATTTCTCTCCTGCCACTCATACTTCTCTCCTGCCATTCGTACTTCTCTTCTCTTGCCACTCATACTCCTCTCCTGCCACTCATACTTCTCCTCTCTTGCCACTCATACTTCTCGTCACATACAGCTTGAAGAAGGACTGCACTGCAATAAAGGTAAAGTGAATGCGTGGGAGATGAACGTCTTATTAGAATCCTTTGTATGGCACTGCTGGATGACTGACCTTCCCGCTCATGTTGCTCGTCTTCTTGTCATGGTTGTCATCATACTTCCTTGTGCGGAGGATATGAACCATGGATCAGCAGGCGCCTGCTTCAGTCTGACGGAGGATATGAACCATGGATCAGCAGGCGCCTGCTTCAGTCTGACGGAGGATATGAACGACGGATCAGCAGGCGCCTGCTTCAGTCTGACGGAGGATATGAACCATGGATCAGCAGGCGCCTGCTTCAGTCTGACGCAGGATATGAAAGATGGATCAGCAGGCGCCTGCTTCAGTCTGACGGAGGATATGAATGATGGATCAGCAGGCGCCTGCTTCAGTCTGACGGAGGATATGAACGATGGATCAGCAGTTGCCTGCTTCAGTCTGACTGAGGATATGAACGATGGATCAGCAGGTGCCTGCTTCAGTCTGACGGAGTATATGAATGATGGATCAGCAGGCGCCTGCTTCAGTCTGACGGAGGGTATGAAGGATGGATCAGCAGGCGCCTGCTTCAGTCTGACGGAGGATATGAACGATGGATCAGCAGTTGCCTGCTTCAGTCTGACGGAGGATATGAACGATGGATCAGCAGGCGCCTGCTTCAGTCTAACGGAGGATATGAACGATGGATCAGCAGGTGCCTGCTTCAGTCTGACGGAGGATATGAACGATGGATCAGCAGGCGCCTGCTTCAGTCTGACGGAGGATATGAACGATGGATCAGCAAGTGCCTGCTTCAGTCTGACGGAGGATATGAACGATGGATCAGCAGGCGCCTGCTTCAGTCTGACGGAGGATGCGAACCATGGATCAGCAGACGCCTGCTTCAGTCTGACGGAGGATGCGAACCATGGATTAGCAGAGAGTCTGCTTCAGTCTGACGGAGGATATGAACGATGGATCAGCAGGCGCCTGCTTCAGTCTGACGGAGGATATGAACGATGGATCAGCAGTTGCCTGCTTCAGTCTGACGGAGGATGCGAACCACGGATCAGCAGGCGCCTGCTTCAGTTTGACGGAGGATGCGAACCATGGATCAGCAGGCGCCTGCTTCAGTCTGACGGAGGATATGAACGATGGATCAGCAGGCGCCTGCTTCAGTCTGACGGAGGATGCGAACCATGGATCAGCAGACGCCTGCTTCAGTCTGACGGAGGATATGAACGATGGATCAGCAGGCGCCTGCTTCAGTCTGACACAGGATATGAACGATGGATCAGCAGGCGCCTGCTTCAGTCTGACGAAGGATATGAACGATGGATCAGCAGAGAGTCTGCTCAAGTCTTGTCGTCGACTGGCAGACTCGTCAGCAACCTTAAGGTCCGGCGCTTCATGTCTTTACGAGGCAGTTTAACTGGACGTTAATGATGTGGTCTCCTGTTATGTGTGTGTGTGTCTGTCTGTCTGTCTGTCTGTCTGTTGGACCAGTAATGGTAATGACGTGACGATGATGATATTCTGGCTGATAAACGGTACAAGATGAATGATAATCATCACTGTATGGCGTATGGAAACCTTTATTTGTAAGTCTCAAGCTCAATCTGTATATAATGTGGAATTTGCAAGATTAAGGATGATGTGATCTGTTTGCAGACCGTTGGGCTCGAATTTCGTATATTTTTATTTACTTTGTCGACATTATGTCACCATTCTCTCTCTCTCTCTCTCTCTCTCTCTCTCTCTCTCTCTCTCTCTCTCTCTCTCTCTCTCTCTCTCTCTCTCTCTCTCTCTCTCTCTCCCACACACACATTCCCAGGTTATATTAGGCAATTGGACGCCCCGTAACGTGCCGGCTGCTAGGTTGCCAGACGTGTACGTTGGCCATGGCCATCCCGTGGTTTAGTCCTCGCCTAACAACCTGCTGGAGTGGAACTTGTATCTTGTAATGTATTAAGATCAGGTGCTGCTCAAGGGCAAGGTGGAGAGGAATGTGTAGGTTTAGGGTGCAAGAAAGTATACATATAGGGACAGCTTGTTTAGGGATATCCTGTGGTACATATAAGGGTACCCTGTGTTACATACAGGGATACCCTGTGGGACGTACTGGGATGTCCTGTGTGACATACAGGGATACCTTGTAGGACATATAGTAATATTCTGTGGGACATACAGGGATATCCTGTGGGACTTACAGGGATATCCTGTGGTACATAGGGGAATATCCTGTGGTACATTCAGGGATATTGTTTGGGACATAATGGGATATCCTGTGGGACATACAGGTATATCCTGTGGGGCATACAGGGATATCCTATGGGACATGTAGGGATACCCTATAGTCTTTATGGCCAAATTCCCAAGACTGTCAGATTTTTTTCCTTTAATAAATTACATAACATTCACCCCACCATCAAGGTTCAGTAATGTATGTGTCGTGTTAGTACGCTTAGAAATGTTATCACTGGCCACACGTCGCTTCACACTGAATCACATCAGAAATCCGGTACCTGGTTTGTGTTACTGGTGGGTCTTGCAATAGAGGTACTAGATGTTGAAAAGCATCTGTGGAGTTAGATGAAAAAGGGAGTCCTTAACTCCAGGGCAAGTTTTGCATCGCCAAATTTGGTTCTGATACGTTGACGATGTGTGGTGCTCATAGCCATCTTCCTCAGATTGTGACGTTGTCTTTGATGAACTGTATATCATTCATCCCACCATCATGTTTGAGACTGAATGGGAACAGGAAGTTACATTATCTTTCCTTGGTGTTATGAGAATGAGGGAAACTGATCACTTAAAATCATGGGAACAGGAAGTTACATTATCTTTCCTTGGTGTTATGTGAATGAGGGAAACTGATCACTTAAAATCCATACATTTTTTTTCAATCTACAGGAAGCCCACCAGTGCTAAGAGTTCAGTTCACTATTTTTCAGTACAGGATCATTCTGTAAAGATATTAACTGTATCTGTCACGTAGCATCAGATGGTGTCATATCTTATCGTAAGTAACCAGTATGCTGGTTAGCCATCGTCCGCTGATGCTGGCCTGCACTCTTCTCTTGTCTGTGTAGCATGATGAGAAGGCCGAGGCTTCAGGAGAGTCGGTATTTATGTCTCCTGTAACTGGGACATGTATGCCGCCATTTTTGTTAATGACCTTGCGGAAGCACCGCTCGGTTTCCTGGCATTGTGTTGCGTCTGGAGGAACACCAGCAACACAGCTCGTCCGCGGTGGTGACGACGACTCGCCGTCATCATCACAGTAACCCTCACACACCAGCCACACCTCCCGGTCAGTGCAACAGCTCAGCTTACTCTCCTTGACCTGTTAACTTACCAGGTCCGCCTCCGCTCAACACTAGCCAGTCACCAGTCCCGGATGTAATCGTTCTAATACACTACCAAGTCATCTGTCACCACACCTTCACATCCTGGACACACCAGTCGCCAGGCACTCCTACAAGCCACGTATTTTACACATACAGCCCACTTACTTACCTCTCTCACATGCACAAACCCTTCACCACACATCTGCTGCTGCTACCACCACTTGCTCTTCCAGTCATCCAGCTGTGCCTCTCTCAACAACATCAGTCATCCAGTATTTCCAAGCCATATTCTGCGACACAAACTCTGCAGTTGCCACTCACTCGCCACTTCTTATATATCAAGCTTTATCTTCGTTGATTCACCTGGGTCGTCTTTCCTAGGCGAGCTTGTATCCTGCGTTCGTGAAGGACCAGCACTGGTCCAGTAATCGCCGTCACTCACGGTAAAGATACCGTAAACTTGGACTGGCTGGCTGCTTGAGCATCGAGCGAGACTGTCTCGTCCAGCAGCCTCGCGGCCTCCTTAAGTTGTGCACGTCACACGAATTTCAAGAGTCAGGAGAGGACCCGTTGCCGGACTTGAGAGATTCCCAGGAATGGCAGACGTTCGGGAAAATCACGGAGGGCGGGTGACCAAGTACGAGGAGGGGGGAGGGGGGGGTACATAGCCGACATGATGGTCTTCGCTGAAGTTTATATGCCGAGGGACTTTTAATGGTGTTTTAAATTCCTAATCTATATAGATGGAGACAAGATGGCACAGCTGAAGGTTCCTGCCCAGCCCAGCCCACCATGTCAGGCGGGAGGAAGGTAACAACGGAGGAAGACCACGTCTAGGATGGAGAGAGAGTAAACTGACGAGGACATTTTATAGCAGGGAATGACTGCCAAACACGTTCTGATCTAATTACAGTCGCTGAATACTCTGGAGGGGAGGGAGGCCCTTGTAATGTATTCCTCTCGAACAAGCTTAACACGAACCATGTATTTATTATTCATGGGATATGAATATGAGAGAGAGAGAGAGAGAGAGAGAGAGAGAGAGAGAGAGAGAGAGAGAGAGAGAGAGAGAGAGAGACGCCAGCATGTCTTTAAAACACAATAATGAACGAGTGGCCATAACAGCTCCCTAAGAACCGCACTTCGTCCGCTTGGATGAACCGGGCCATAAAACAGTTTAGGTCTGAAAATGGGAATTTCATCTCGTGTTAAAGGCCAGCGAAATGTGTTTATAGTTACCCGGGAAGCTGCTGTTGTTGTAGTCGTGTTTATGGCTCTTGGAAAAGTTCTTCAGCAAACTTCATACATTAACGTTATGGAGAGATTAATATAAGATGTTCCCTCTGAGAACAGTCGCTGGGTAGTGGCCGCAGTTATAGTCCTTGAGTAGGTTGATCGCCGGTGATGTGAGGCGCTGTGAGGGGAGAGCCACTCTAGCTAGTGGCTGCTACACACGTTTTGTTGTTACAGATGTTGCAGACGGTTGTTGGGTCACGGTGAAATCTGCTAGCTCATTGGACCCATGAGGTTACACGCACAAGGGAGTTGCGTTTGTAGCTTAGTTGGTAGACTACTAACGTACGAGTTACGACGAGAGTCTGTCAACATGCAGGGCTTGCAAGTAGTGCTCACCGCTGGGAAATCTAGGGTTACGAAGAGCAAGTCGTGTGAGTCACTTGTTCGCAAGTGTTATGTGTAATATGGGGAGATTTTATGTTTGTGCGTGTGTGTGTGTGTGTGAGAGAGAGAGAGAGAGAGAGAGAGAGAGAGAGAGAGAGAGAGAGAGAGAGAGAGAGAGAGAGAGAGAGAGAGAGAGAGAGAGAGAGAGAGGAACACTTAACAAAGGCATCAACTATCACATACCAACGACAACTACCTAACCCTCCCGCCTCCCTGAGCACGACGGTACGACTCTGGGGTATGTTGGTCTGGCCATCACACCCAAGGGTCGCACCGTCGTGCATCACAGCGTGCCATCTTCGTGCTCGAGGGTCGTGCTGTCGCGCTCAAGAGGTCAAACCGGACCATTTTCAAAGGATACATCATCATCCTGGCTCAAAGACACGACCATCTTCACACACACACAAGAGACGTCTCACATATCCTCCACTCCAACATTCTGCACAAGCTCTCTCTCTCTCTCTCTCTCTCTCTCTCTCTCTCTCTCTCTCTCTCTCTCTCTCTCTCTCTCTCTCCTTTCTTCCTTCATGTGTCATTCTCATTCACTCCCCGTTTCCCCCTTAACCCCCTAGTTTCATCTCCACTCTGTCGTCTTCATTCACCCTCCCTCCCCCACCCCCTTCCCTCACACAAGGTCCCCTTCCCCCCCGTCCCTTCCTCACACGGCAGGCCTCCATCCCTCACCACCTCGTCGTCCGCCTTGCTCCCTCCTGTCGAAGCCTCGAGTTAGTAAGTACATCTTTAAGTCTGGCGACGTGTGTGTGTGTGTGTGTGTGTGTGTGTGTGTGTGTGTGTGTGTGTGTGTGTGGAAGGGCGGGAGGATGGTGGTGGGGGCCTTGGTGTGTCAGCTCGTGAAGTAGAGCAAGACAAGCCACCAGGGAGGGAGGGAGAGGAGAGGGCCGACCATCCAATACATTCCTCCCACCGAGTTTACTCCTCGACAGGCATCGTGGTAATATCTCGCCTTCATCTGCATAATATCCGGCGTTGTCGTGGGCACTGGCTGTACCGGCAGATGTTGAGCACTGGCTGTACCGGCCGATGTTGAGCACTGGCTGTACCGGCAGATGTTGAGCACTGGCTGTACCGGCCGCTGTTGAGCACTGGCTGTATCGGCCGATGTTGAGCACTGGCTGTACCGGCCGGTGTTGAGCACTGGCTGTACCGGCCGATATTGAGCACTGGCTGTATCGGCCGCTGTTGAGCACTGGCTGTATCGGCCGATGTTGAGCACTGGCTGTACCGGCCGCTGTTGAGCACTGGCTGTACCGGCCGATATTGAGCACTGGCTGTATCGGCCGCTGTTGAGCACTGGCTGTATCGGCCGATGTTGAGCACTGGCTCTGCTGGTAGAGCCTGAGCGCCGAGTGTACCGGCAGAACCCAAGGTTCTGAGCACTGGTGGTTCCCCAGCAGGTCCTCAGCAGTGACTCTCCTCAGCAGGTCGTGAGCTGTGCCTGTAGCAGTGCCGCCGTCATGCCACCCTGCCTACCCACCATGACCGTGCATGCAGGAGCTTTGAAGGCCATAGGGATGCATGCCACACCGCCAGCCGGGGTCACTGCCGGGAGCGGTCCAGGGGGAGGTGGTGATGGTGGTCATTGTTATGATGGTAGTGATGATGATGGTAATGATAGTGTAGTGATGGTGGTAGTGGCGGTGGTGGTAATGGTGGTGATGGTAATGGTAGTAGTGGTGGTGTTGGTTGGTGATGGTAGTGGTGGTGGTGGTGGTGGGTGGTGGTGGCGGTGGTGGGTGCTCCAGCGTCAGGAGGAAGGGCACGTATCTGACCTCCCCAACTTCTCCTCCGGACTAAATTGAATGAAAGTGTCGCGTGCGACTTTGTGGGTCCGGGGGCTTCCGGGCACTGATTCTCACCTCCCAGCTGGACATCTGGGGAGGCGGGGATACCGTGGTGTCCTCCTTCCTTCTTCTGGGAGTGTATGAGACACACAGTGTGAAGGAGATAGGTGTAAGAAAGGTATGGTGGTGGGAGGAGGGTGTGTGTAGAGGGGTAGCGGAGATGAGTAAGTTGTGGGTGGAAGAATGTGGGATTTGAATGTGTATATGAGAAGCATTTGTGTCTGTCTCTCTCTGTGAAAGGCTGGTCGTAGGGGACATGGTAGGATACTGGGTTTAGGATGAAGCACTGGGTGTAGGGGACATGATAAGATACCGGGTGTAGGATGAAGCAGTGGGTGTTGTCTGGATTAGGGAGGAACGTTGGGTGTAAGAGTGAGGTTGTTAGGTGAAGGAGAACATGAGTGTAGAGGAATGTTGGTCTGGATGTTGCAGGTCATGAGGCGGGACCAGGTAGCGGACGGACCAGGGGGACGAAGAGAGGAGGAGGAGGAGGAGAAGCGGGAAGGTGGAGTTGAGGAGGTGAAGGAAGCGGGCGGGATGAGGACCGACATGCGACAGAGGAAGACATGACAATGGTAGTGTCGGCCCGGCCCCAGAGCCGGCAGTAATCTTCTTTCAAAACTTTTCAGAAAACCAAAAAAAAAAAAAAAAAGTGTGTGTGTGTGTGTGTGCGTGTGTGTGTGCGCGTGTGTGTGAGCTCGCGTGTGCGTGTGAGTTTCAGTATTCTTAATGAAACATTTGAAATTGTGTGATAGAGTATGACGAATCACGTCCTTTACATGTGGCATTATGCACGTGACGGAGCACACGCACAGTCATTGCTCCACCACTGAGCGAGCGTCTGACACATTCCATGAATTACCAAACCTGTGATTAGGAATCTCCAGAAAGAGACCACATAACTTGTATCGTATCTCTCTGTTCACTTAAACATTGTACATGAAAAGTGTCGAGTGTTGCACTGTACCCCAGCAAAAGTCGACGGGTCCTCTAAGTGCCTTGTTGTGTTCATGACTTCGTCACGTCTGTAAGTTTCGCGAGCGGGATAAGTTTACCCCCCTGGGGAAAACCTCGTGCCCCTTGGGGGAAGCCTAGGACGTTAAGCTTGGCAGTTTACACCAGTCGTCAGTAGCAGCTGTACAGGCCGCTCAGGTGTGGCTCATCATGGTGTGAGGTGCAGGCGGGCTTCCCATGTGTCAGGGGTGATTGCAGGGTTATCTCTTGAACACGAGGGTACGACCCATGAGCACGACAGTACGACCCTCGGGTATGATGGCCGAGCCTTTTCCCTTGACCTGTAAAGTCCAGGCGGTCATCCTGGAATAGGAAAGGAAGAGGAAAAGGTATGCTCTTTGATACAGAATGTGTTGAGGATGCGCTGAATCGCAATGTTTCCCAGCAAAAATCCGACCGTAGCGACGTGATTGCTTGTCAATAATACGTCTTGGGCACTCTGGCTCAAAGCTCTGCCGTCCAAGGGAACAGCTCGTCTCAGACTAACTCCCTTTACTTCAGATTCATTTTACCTGTCAACCTACCTTCCCTTCCTAGGTGAGGTCCTTATTCTCAGGCTGACTCCTTCACTCACGTTGAACCCTCGCTCTCACGCTAACTTCCCTTCTAAAGTAGATCCTTCCTCTTAAGCGATCAGGTGTCCCGCAAGGGTCGGTATTAGTCCCGTTACCGTTTATGTTAATGATACCAGGTGTACACAGGGGGAAAACAATACATAGCTGGATGCTTCTTAGGCGACGCCTGAGTTCACAGAACGATAGGGTCAGAAAGACAAAGAAAAAAAAAGGAAAAATATTGATAATAAGATATGAACGAAGACGATAATGTACTAGATTCAGTAAAGAAAAGTAAGAACTAATATTAAAGATCCGATAGGGAAACAGAGTGAGGAGACAGAAAATGTGAGAGCTTAAAGGTCAAGCCAGTGTGATAATGAGAACTTTCACCACAGCGAGAGATAAGGTGCATTTGAGATGTGAGGTGGGAGACTGCTGCGCTGTGTGGTCGCCTGCTAAGGAGACATATAGTTGTCATGGGTGAATGAAAGAGCTTGAAGTAAGCTATCAAGAAGGGAGAGAGGATGGTATAGGATAGTTCAAGCATGACATGAAGTAGAAGAAATGAATGGGAAAATATACTGGTATTACAGCATTAGCAATGTGGAAGAAACAAGAGTAATTACATTTACAAGAATTTCGAGGGACATATGAAAGAGCGGGAGACAGCAATACTGGAAAGTTCAGCAAGAATGACAGAGACACATCAGAGTTCATCCAGCGAAGCAAGAAATCCACTGGGAGTGAATATTGAACCCTTAATGTGAAGCTGAACATAAGTAGAAAAACAAAAGATGTTCTGTATGAAGCCAAGATATTCAGCTGTGCAGCATTGTATGGCAGCAGAGATGAACAGTGTTGATTTTTTTCTCCATTTTCATATTATCTCCCACCCTACCCATATTGCCGACCGCTGTGACCATTCTTCAAATATCCTGGGTCTGATTTTCACCTTCAGCCATTCGCGCTGGAACTTCACAATCTCGCTCCCAATTGATTCATCTGATCACACTTTCATAGGTGTATCTATTTTAACAGCACCTCCCCCTCCAGCAGCCCTTCCTAAGAGCAAATATTAGCCCCTCAACTATACTGACTGGAATAACTTACGAAATTTCTTTTCTGACTTTCCCTGGGTAAATTACTGTCTCTTATGTAGTGATTCTTCTGTCTCCGCTAAACGCTCAGCAGAGGCTATTGTTGGGGAATGAAAGTATTTATCCTTCCTCCAAGACGACCTCTTCTGCCAATCCATGGTTCAATCGCTCCTGTTCTGAGGCCATTCAGGCAAGGGATTGGTGCTTATCGAGCTTGGAAAAACCCTCCCTCCTCCTCCGACTTCCATTCAGCATTTATCACTGCCCGTGATCACTGCAAGCACGTTATTCGTGAGACAAAGCGTTCCTTTAAACAATGGAAGTGCGATGACCTCTCCTCATCAACCACTGATAGGTCTTTCTGGTCTTGGGCGAAAGGCTTCGCTAAAAACTGTCGTTCCACCTTTCCTTCACTTTTCCATTCTGAAAGTGCTGTAACCGTCTCTCCCGTAGACAAAGCGACTCTCTTTGGTTCCCGTTTCTCCTCTAACTCCACCTTGGATGATTCTTATATATCTTCACCCCCTGATGCTCCTCTTACTAATCATATGCCTCTTCCCGTAATCTCTTTTCGGACTGTCAGAAAAGCCCTGCTCTCTTTGGACACAAGCAAGGCTTATGGTCCTGATCTCATCCTTCTTTGTTTACTGAAAGAGTGTGCCCCTGAACTTGCACCTGTGCTTGCTCGTCTGTTCCGTTTCTGCATAGAAACCAGAACTTTCCTTCTTGGAAGCAGCCGTGGCACATCCCATCTCTTAGAGGGATGACTGGTCTAACTACTTGAACTATCGTCCAGTTGCTTTGACATCTGTCATTTCCAAACTCTGTGAATCCCTCCTCAACTCCCATATCCTTAGACATCATAAATCTCACAGTCTTCTCTCTGATCACCAGTATGACTTCCATAAGACAAAATCTACTGATGATATTCTTCCATGTGTCTGGTCATCATCCCTGAAAGATTTTTGGGTAATTATATGTAGTTGCCCTTGACATAACCAAAGCTTTTGACGGTGTGGCAATCGGGGCCTCCTCCATAAGTTCCCCACTTTTGACTGCCCTCCCTCACCTTGCCGATCTGTTACATACACTTTTTCCTCCTTTTTATCAACGTTTTCTGTCTTCCACAAATAATCAAATGCACTCTTACGCAGACGATTCAACACTGCATTTCTTCACGTCCTTCAATTCTGCTCCTTCTTTCACTCTATCTGCATCTAGTCTCGAAACAACTTCCTCAATAAACTCAGACTTGGACAGGATATCTCAGTGGGGTAGACGAAATCTGCTAAGTTTGATACCTCCAAGAATCAGTTTCTACCCATCTTTTTAACGAAAATTCATCACAACTTTCTTCTCTCCTTTGACGGCTCCGTAATTCCACCTGTTCATTAAATGAACATACTTGATATTACTGTAACATCCACCCTTTCTTGGAAATATCACATTATGGAAATAGCTAAATCTGCCTTCAAGAAACTGGGTGTCTAGTTTAGATGCCGAAACTTCTTTTCTTCTGAACAGTTGCTCCGTTTATACAATGGATTGATGCGTCCTAGCATGAAGTACTGCTCTCACATCTGGGGTGGTTTTAGCTCTCCGTCCATACTTCACAGAGTCGAATATGGTCCGACTTATAAACTCTACCAGGCTAACAGGCTACCTTCAAAATTTGACCCCCTTGCCCTACGCTGCAATATTGGTTAACTTTCCTTCTTCTGTAGGTATTACTCTTAGCTTTTGCTCCCAAGAGGTGGCTGCTTGTGTGCCCCCCACCATTATGTAGTACACTTTATACTCGGTAAGCTGCTTCGTCACGTGACTTACTATGTGGCCGTTGGCAACTCAAGGGTGGGTCGTTTTGATAACTATTTCTTTCCCTGCACCTCGAAACTTTGGAACTCTCTTCTCTCTCGTGTCTTTCCCAATAACTATGACCTGGCACATTTTAAAAGACAGGTTTTTTTTGCGTCCTCCAAAATTCATAAATACTTCCCCTTGTCTCCTCTCTTTCACTTTCATAATCCTCTCCTATATTTCAATTAAGGCCCGGCCTTGATGTGGACTTTTGTGCGGGACTGAAGCTTCCAACGTAAAAAAGAAGGAGGAAAGAAAGAAAGTGATACGTGATGAGCGCTCCTCACTAGCCCAGCCTCATGGCACAACCCCTTCAAGTTTTCTCTCGTCGCGCGAGTCTTGCCTCATGGCAAGTGCTCGTCGTAGGTACTCGTAGGTAGGTAGTTAGGTAGGTAGTTAGGTAGGTAGGGGCTCTTCTGTTAGATTCCTCTCGCGTTAACTTTCCCCTCACAATTTGAGTGCTGCCTCTCTTTTTCACTCATGCCTCTCACATTTACTTCCCTCATGTTCTGTGACTCATGTGGATCCTCCCTCTAAAGGTCACTCCTCATTTTAACTCTAAACTTAGTCTTTAATCCTTTTAAAGTTCATTCCATCTCATATTCACTCCGCTCATGTTCACCTCTTCCAACGACAGTCATTTTTTCCTCATCTTCACTCCCTGTCTCACGTTGTTCACTCACGCTCTTCCCTCTAGAGTTCGCAGTTCCCATTTTCCCAGTTCATCCCGGCGTGCGTTTGCTCTTGTCGTCCCGTGTCATCCTCCTGCTGATTGCCATGAGTCTTCCTGACCCCAGGGGTCATCCTCCTCCTGACTGTCACGAGTCCTGACCCAGAGGTCATCCTCCTGCTGACTGTCACGAGCCCTCCTGACCCCAGAGGTCATCCTCCTGCTGACTGTCACAAGTCCTCCTGACCCAGAGGTCATCCTCCTGCTGACTGTCATGAGTCCTTCTGACCCCAGGGTCAGCGATGGTGGTGTGGGGTTAACAGTCAGCCACTACGCCACGCACGCTCACCATTCTTCCCCGTTGCGTAAAAGTCAGGGAGAAAAATGAAAGGAAGAAAAGCGAAAAAAAAAGCTATTTAGAAAAGCCTATTCAGATCAAGGGGAGAAGCCCCCGGAATTTGCATACCAGACACAAGGTTGGCGCAAATTTGGCCGAGGAGCGCACAACCTCGCCTTTCTCAAGGGCTCACTCCCTCCCACTTTATCTCTATCTCTCTCACTCCCGTACTCTCATACATTTCTTTTTTAACACTAGAATTTTCCAGGTGGCTTTTACTTTGTACATGCATGTTTTTTGAGCACGACATTTTCTAATTCTCGTAATTTCTGGATGAGCATAACATTTATAAACAGTATGGCGTTATTTGACGTTTTCCCATCACGTATAATTATTGTACTTCTCCTCTCTGCGTCACCCTTGTATGAGGACTGTGATCAAGATTATGACATTTTTTGTAGCCTTAGAAATGTTGCATTTGTGTGGCGGGCGGCTCTCCCATCCCGGGTTATGGAAGCGCGGCACGTTACCCGTCCAGTCACGACCAACTCCACGACCCTGGGCTGGCTGGCCTGATACGGCGGCCCGGGTGGATATGGAACCTGCGGGGATATCTGAGGAGCCGTGGGTAAATTTTGAACCGTGGGCAGATGAAGAGCCGCAGGGAGATGTAGATTCTTATGCAGATGAGGAGCCGTAGGGAGGTGTAGTCGACTCCTGGGCGGAACTTTGGTCTCGAGAATCACCCGAAGGACTCGGCCGGATGAGAGGTGATGATCTAGACGGCCCGAGGCATGTGGAAGGGAACCTGGTAGGCGTGTAGGACACGAAGGAGCTATGGGAAGGGCGTAGGAAGGATGTCCGTTGCTGGAGACGCGCCAGGCCCGCCCCGAGCCTTTGTGCCAGAACCTTCCTTCATCCTCCTCCTCCTCCTCCTCCTCCTCCTGTCCTGGTGATGCCTCGTCCCAAAGGATGTGGGAGAATCTACACTGGTGTGCTAGGACTCCTGCGGACAAGATGGACTCCTATGGGCTTATTGGAACGCCGTAGGAACTACTGACACCCCTCAGGGACTCTTGGGATTCTCCTGAAGACTTGGCAGGACTTTCCCCTTAGGTCTGGCAAGGAGTAGTCAGAGGACCTGCCCACTGGTATTCACTAGAAGGTCTCCTGCTAGGACCATCCCGAATGCTTACTGTCGCTCATCAGAAGGTCTCTTCTTAGGGCTTTTCAAAGGCCATTTCCTTCGGACACACCCAGAGACCTCTGCTGTACCTCGCTACAAGTGTCTTCTTCTGGGATTCTTTGAGTTCTGCTGGGATTTCCTCAAGGGTCTTCACGATACTCATTAAGTCTTGGAGTTCCCTCGAGATCCTTTAGGAGGTCCCCCTCCTAGAGGTCCTAGGACGTAGATGGATGATTAGTTCACCCTCACCTGAGGACTACCTACCACCCACTAATCCTTGTCCAAGGCTGAGCTGACCCACTGTAGGGATTTGGGATTCTCATAGTTGGCCATGTGGCTACTCTGGATATTGGGACCATCCTAGGACGGTTTTGGGTCTCTTGGTAGGACACTTAGGTTTTCTGAGCCTCTGAAACATGATGGGACTTTTAAGGGCTTACTGGAGACTACCATGGATTTGCAGAATATCCCATGAACCATTTGGGATTCATTTGATTCTCCTGGGACCCAGCATGGTCGGATCCTCAAGCATGCTGGACAGGAGTCGAGGCTGACGGTTTTTGATTGACTGTTGGCAGCTGGTATGACTGAGGACGGGAAGGGACAGGTGGGTAGCCAGACACCGAGATGGATGATACAGGTGTTGTCGATAGGAGTTTCAGTGTTGTCATCTGCTGTAGCGGGTTGACCACACACCTGTGTTACGATAATGCTCTTCCTCTGACGTGGGCGTGATAATGATGATAACAATAATGATAATGATAATTATGATTATCGTTACAACATGTTTATTGAATCAGCTGCAACTAAAGGATGGAAGAAAAGGAAAACACAAGACATGATAGTAGTAAGTACTGAGCTCAGGTTAAGGAGAAAAGGTGGATGTAGAACATACGATTTTAACTCAAATTCAAAGATGGAGGTTACTGTAGTGGTCACTGGTCGCTTCTGGTGTTCGCAGTGATTGTTTGTATGTGTGTGTGTGTGTGTGTGTGTGTGTGTGTGTGTGTGCGTCTACTCGCTTACGCAAACTGATTTCGAAAGCGGACGGATCAGTTGTCCGAATATTCAATGAACTAAACGTGGTCGCATGGGATGGGTGTGCCTCGATAGGAATATATATACATCAAAAAGAGAAAGAACCTGAAATTTGCATACAGGACTGGCTGTGTGCCCAGCTGCCTCCGAGGTGAAATGGGGGACTCCGGCTCCAGGAACGGAGGGGAATCCTTTGCGAACTCGTCAGAACGGCTTGAACCCCACCAGTGACACGGTGAGGGGAGGAGGAGGAGGAGGTTCTTAGTGTCTGCCCGCGTCATCCTGTCGTCCAGGGAGGCCAGTGGAGGGATGGCTTTGGGGATGTGACTCTCCCCCCACACCCCTAGGGCGGGAAGATCAGTGGGAGGAGGATGGGAAGGAAGGAACCAGCCAGACGGAGTAGAGACAGGGCCCATTAGGAAGTTAGAACAATAAATGGCGTCAATAAAGATGTTAATGTATTACCCTGCGGAAGTTTTTGGCAAGACAATCACGTACTATCCCTGGGGATAGGAAACAGATAGTACCACCCTCGTATCTCCTGCGTATCGTAGAAGGCTACTAAGAGGGAGCGGAAGGCAGGCCGAAGGTCCTCTCCTCCTGTATCATTACTTTCTTAAGATAGGAACAGAAGGAGGAACCAAGCGAGGATTTTTTTTTTTTTTCGCCCACTAATGCTCAGTCGTTTCTTCCTGACGCTTCCACTCTTATGTGGGACAAGGCAGGGAGCCTGAAGAAAATGAGAAAATGAAATAAAAAAGAATAATGTTGATATGATGGTATAATGCTACATATATTGTTTTCCTGTACTTGTATTCACATACATTCCGCTGACCATCCCTGGCCTGGAAACCCACGGTGAAGTAAGGAAAGTTATCGTTTGTATGAATCGAATTATAGTCTCCTGAGTTGATGGAGAACGAAGGATATAGACAGTCATTACACAGTAGATTATCCTGCTAGATAGATATGTTGTGGTGTGGCAGTTTGGTTCGGTATGTCAGCTTTGAGGTTCTGTGTTACAGATCTGTCTTGACCTGTGGTTGAAGGGATATTACCGTCGGCGGGGCTGCCTGTCCTTTCCCTCATCTGTCCAATTGTCCCTCTGTCTGTGTGTCCGTCTGTCCACCTGTCTTGCCACCCGGCGACGAGGAAAGCAAGACCTCTCGTGAAGGGTCGCTAAATGGCTGCTCGTCCGTTACAAACCAACCATACCATATGTGTTTTTGGCAGGGGATCAAGGTGGATCTTGTCGGAGTTGAGTGGTTTACGGCCGTGTAATGGCCGGGGCGCCGTCTGACCTAACTGACTTGACTCTCAAATCAAGATCCTGTCAGGGATGAGTAGTTTATGTGAGGACGGGGTGCTCGCTGACCAAACTTACTTGATTCCCAGAAGAGAACCCTGTCCAAGATGAGTGGTTTATGGTTGTATAGATCCGGGAGCGTTGACGGGCTGGACTCCCAGACCAGTACCCCGTCCAGATTGAGTGGTTTATGGCTTTACAGAGTTGAGGGCCAGACAGATAGACTTGAAATGACTTGACCATCATGCTGTGCCCCAGGGGTTGGTCCTTCTTTGGTGATAGACGAGCCAGGTCTTCCTTGGCAAGGGCCTTCTGTCTTGCGACGACCAGTTCTCAGCGTTTTGTTGTTGTTAGCTGAGACGGCATGGACAACTGAGGCCCTAATCAAGGCCGTTTCATTAATGCCACGTACCCATTTGATCGACCAAGCCATAGAGGTGGATGAACAGCTGGGTTGACTGTGGACTGACTGAACCTATGCTCTTGACCCTAGGCAGCCCGTGAATGCGTAAAGGTCAGGAACGGTAACCTTTACACCACGGAAGTCCTCCTGGCCTCGTTCTCAGTGCGTTTAGTGGTTTCCTTTTGAGTTCGCTGATCCTTCTCTTAGCGAGTTCGACGGTTCCGCTCTTCGTGAGATCGATGGTCTTGTTTTCACTAAGTTCGTTGGTTCTGTTCTTACAGAGGTCGATATAGTTGGCTGTGCACACGCCACGTAAGTTTGCTCCTTCGCGTAAGTTCTTCCTGTAGTTTCTCTTCAACCATTAAATCACTGTGGTTTTGTACGGCACCGGTCAAACTCAGCAACGTATACTCTGAAGGGTTTTCCGTGCTAGGATGGTAGGTAGACATGACACTAGGACGGCACTGTATTCACGTACGATCCACATGAAGTAGACTACGCTGTGCCCTCTGAGGTTATCTGTGCTTAGCATCACATTTTACACATCTGTGAAAATTTTTTATTGTCTACCTTTTACCTAGTGACCTTGGTGGCGCATTTCTGTAGTAGACCTTTCGTAATGATCTTAACCATAGTTACGAGATTACTCTTATCCTTTCTTTCTTACGTTGTCTTGGAACATGTCAGCGAATAAACTTGAAACGTGCAATGGATTTCCGGTGGCATAATGCACTAGCTCACAAGACGTATGTCTGTGTTAGTTACAAGGGCGTCTGTACTCGTTCCCATGACGTCTGTACTCGTTCTCAGGGCGTCAGTACTTGCTCTGAGGACGCCTGAACTCGTTCTCATGACGTCAGTACTCGACTCGACTCTGAGGACGTCTGTTCTCGTTTTCAGGGCGTCTCTCTTCGACCTCAGGGTCTGACGGAGTGTCCTACCGTCCGTCTGCCGGATCTCACTGGTTCTTTCCAGGTTTTATGACCAGCGCGAGATGAAGGAGGGCCGGGCCGTGGGCTGTGCTTGGGTTATGTTGTTTGGTTTGCTCTGACGGTCATTTTCCCGTGGGTCTGGCTCAAGTAGGACCTTACAAGCCTAGGGTATAAAGACCTGACCTTTGTCCTGACCTTGAAGGCCAATCTTTCATACCCAAGGGTATTATCTTCGTGGTCAAGGGTCAGACCGTCCTGCCTGAAGGGACTGTTACTTGAGTGCGATTACTCTGGCCCTGGTTGTTGTGCTGTGCAAGAATGTGTGTGTGTGTGTGTGTGTGTCCGTCCTGCCTGAAGGGACTGTTACTTGAGTGCGATTACTCTGGCCCTGGTTGTTGTGCTGTGCAAGAATGTGTGTGTGTGTGTGTGTGTGTGTGTGTGTGTGTGTGTGTGTGTGTCTGTGTGTCTGTGAGAGAGAGAGAGAGAGAGAGAGAGAGAGAGAGAGAGAGAGAGAGAGAGAGAGAGAGAGAGAGAGAGATTGACCGTAACACAAACGAGACATCAATCATGTGGGGCAGATGGGTGGCTACAGGTCTGGGTGGTGTGCTACCCTCCAGCCCTCCTCCTCCTCCTCCTCCTCCTCCTCCTCCTCCTGACGCCAAAGACGTTTGCAACGAAGATGTACGTCTTGCTCCTCCTCCCTCGTCGCTCCCCGAAGTGGCAACGGTCACTGCTTACAGAGTGTGGCTGTGATTGTTGTTATAACGTGCGTGTGTGTGTGTGTGTGTGTGTGTGTGTGTGTGTGTGTGTGTGTATGTATTGGAGCGGGGGACTAGAAACCCTCCCCTCCTTGTATTTTAACTTTCTAAAAGGGGAAACAGAACAAGGAGTCACGCGGGGAGTGCTCATCCTCCTCGAAGGCTCAGATTGGGGTGTTTAAATGTGTGTGGATGTAACCAAGATGAGAAAAAAGGAGAGATAGGTAGTATGTTTGAGGAAAGGAACCTGGATGTTTTTGCTCTGAGTGAAACGAAGCTAAAGGGTAAAGGGGAAGAGTGGTTTGGGAATGTTTTGGAAGTAAAGTCAGGGGTTGGTGAGAGGACAAGAGCAAGGGAAGGAGTAGCACTACTCCTGAAACAGGAGTGGTGGGAGTATTTGATAGAGTGTAAGAAAGTAAACTGTAGATTGATATGGGTAAAACTGATAGTGGATGGAGAGAGATAGGTGATTATTGGTGCCTATGTACCTGGGCATGATAAGAAAGATCATGAGAGACAAGTGTTTTGGGAGCAGCTGAGTGAGTGTGTTAGTGGTTTTGATGCTCGAGACGGTTATAGTGATGGGTGATTTGAATGCAAAGATGAGTAATGTCGCAGTTGAGGGAATAATTGATGTACATGGGGTGTTCAGTGTTGTAAATAGAGATGGTGAAGAGCTTGTAGACTTGTGTGCTGAAAAAGGACTGGTGATTGGGAATACCTGGTTTAAAAAGAGAGGTATACATAAGTATACGTATGTAATTAGGAGAGATGGCCAGAAAGCGTTACTGGATTACGTGTTAATTGACAGGCGCGCGAAAGAGAGACTTTTTTCGATGTTAATGTGCTGAGACCTGCAACTGGAAAGATGTCTGATCATTATCTCGTGGAGGCGAAGGTGAAGATTTGTAGAGGTTTTCAGAAAAGAAGAGAGAATGTTGGGGTGAAGAGAGTGGTGAGAATAAGTGAGCTTGGGAAGGGTACTTGTGTGAGGAAGTACCAGGAGAGACTGAGTGCACAATGGAAAAAGTTGAGAGCAAAGGACGTAAGGGGAGTGGGGGAGGAATGGGATGTATTTAGGGGAGCAGTGATGACTTGCGCAAAAGATACTCTGGCATGAGAAGTGTGGGAGGTGGGCAGATTAGAAAAGGTAGTGAGTGGTGGGATGAGGAAGTAAGACTATTAGTGAAAGAGAAGAGAGAGGCATTTGGACGAGTTTTGCAGGGAAATAGTGCAAATGAGTGGGAGATGTATAAAAGAATGAGGCAGGAGGTCAAAAGATAGGTGCAAGAGGTGAAAAAGAGGGCAAATGAGAGTTGGGGTGAGACATTATCATTAAAATTTAGGGAGAATAAAAAGATGTTTTGGAAGGAGGTAAATAAAGTGCGTAAGACAAGAGAACAAATGGGAACTTCATTGAAGGGTGCTAATGGAGAGGTAATAACAACTAGTGATGTAAGGAGATGGGGTGAGTATTTTGAAGGCTTGTTGAATGTGTTTGATGATAGAGTGGCAGATATAGGGTGTTTTGGTCGAGGTGATGTGCGAAGTGAGAGGGTTAGGGAGGGTTAGGGAGAATGATTTGGTAAAAGAGAAGAGGTAGTAAAAGCTTTGCGGAAGATGAGAGCCGGCAAGGCAGCGGGTTTGGATGGTAATGCAGTGGAATTTATTAGAAAAGGGGGTGACTGTGTTGTTGACTGGTGGGTAAGGATACTTAATGTATGTATGACTCACGGTGAGGTGCCTGAGGATTGGCGGAATGCATGTATAGTGCCATTGTACAAAGGCAAAGTGGATAAATGTGAGTGCTTAAATTACGGAGGTATAAGTTTGTTGAGTATTCCCGAGAAATAGTATGGGAGGGTATTGATTGAGAGGGTGAAAGCATGTACAGAGCATCAGATTGGGGAAGAGCAGTGTGGTTTCAGAAGTGGTAGAGGATGTGTGGATCAGGTGTTTGCTTGGAAAATGTATGTGAGAAATACTTAGAAAACAAATGGATTTGTATGTAGCATTTATGGATCTGGAGAAGGCATATGATAGAGTTGATAGAGATGCTCTGTGGAAGGTATTAAGAATATATGGTGTGGTAGGCAAGTTGCTAGAAGCAGTGAAAAGTTTTTTATCGAGGATGTAAGGCATGTGTACGAGTAGGAAGAGAGGAAAGTGATTGGTTCTCAGTGAATGTAGGTTTGCAGCAGGGGTGCGTGATGTCTCCATGGTTGTTTAATTTCTTAATGGATGGGGTTGTTAGGGAGGTGAATGCAAGAGTTTTGGAAAGAGGGGCAAGTATGCTGTCTGTTGTGGATGAGAGGGCTTGGAAAGTGAGTCAGTCGTTGTTCGCTGATGATACAGCGCTGATGGCTGACTCGGGTGAGAAACTGCAGAAGCTGGTGACTGAGTTTGGAAAAGTGCGTGAAAGAAGGAAGCTAAGAGCAGATGTGAATAAAGCAAGGTTATTAGGTACAGTCTGGTTGAGGGACAAGTAAGTTTGAATGGAGATAAACTGGAGGAAGTGAAGTGTTTTAGATATCTGGGAGTGGATTTGGCAGCGGATGGAACCATGGAAGCGGAAGTGAGTCACAGGATGGGGGAGGGGGCGAAAGTTCTGGGAGCTTTGAAAAATGTGTGGAAGGCGAGAACATTATATCGGAAAGCAAAAATGGGTATGTTTGAAGGAATAGTGGTTCCAACAATGTTGTATGGTTGCGAGGCGTGGGCTATGGATAGAGTTGTGCGCAGGAGGATGGATGTGCTGGAAATGAGATGTTTGAGGACAATGTGTGGTGTGAGGTGGTTTGATCGAGTAAGTAACGTAAGGGTAAGAGAGATGTGTGGAAATAAAAAGAGCGTGGTTGAGAGAGCAGAAGAGGGTGTTTTGAAATGGTTTGGGCATATGGAGAGAATGAGTGAGGAAAGATTGACCAAGAGGATATATGTGTCGGAGGTGGAGGGAACGAGGAGAAGAGGGAGACCAAATTGGAGGTGGAAAGATGGAGTGAAAAAGATTTTGTGTGATCGGGGCCTGAACATGCAGGAGGGTGAAAGGAGGGCAAGGAATAGAGTGAATTGGAGCGATGTGGTATACCGGGGTTGACGTGCTGTCAGTGGATTGAATCGGGGCATGTGAAGCGTCTGGGGTAAACCATGGAAAGCTGTGTAGGTATGTATATTTTGCGTGTGTGGACGTATGTATATACATGTGTATGGGGGTGGGTTGGGCCATTTCTTTCGTCTGTTTCCTTGCGCTACCTCGCAAACGCGGGAGACAGCGACAAAGCAAAAAAAAAAAGAAAAATATAATGTATAGACTTGATTGATAATTATTAATTGAGAATAATTGTACCGTGAGAAGATTTTCTTTCTCCTCTTGAAACTTTACTGCCGAATTTTGTAACTTTCTCCCACGTGACTGTGTAAGAGTAAGAGTAGCGTGACAAAAGTCTTGTCCAAGAAAATCTGATAACGGTTGTGACATTATCTCCCGTGGAGTCATGATGAATTTGGTCAGCAGAAAGAAATCTGATAGTGATATTTTTTTCATCTTCAAATGACCTGGTATTCGTATTTGAATTCTTTATGTGTGTATTTTTAGAAGACAGGATGTGGGTGTGAACACACTGTACGTTTATATTTCTTAATTGTTTTTATTTTTTAGCGGAGCTTCAAATGTCGGTCGAGCTTTCATGAGGTGGAGCGTCCGTCCATCTCTCTCTCAGTTGGTCGTGTGGCTGATCATCCGTCTGTCTTCCGGTTCGTCCGCTCGACGTTGACGCATCTGTCGGTCGTCGTTGGCTGGACTGTCCGCCGCCCTTTGTCGTCGTCCGGTCGTTTGCTTCGTGGTCGTCCATCAGTCGGGCGTTGATGGTTCATTAAGATAACGCCCGTATCTCAAGAGGTTGTTGCTTATCTTTACCGTCTGGTGTTTGTCTTGGTCCGCTCCATCATTGGCCGGATAACGCACTTATTACCTCTCCTCCTGCAGGACCAGGCCGTCATACCCAAGGGTCGTGCTCGAGGGTTGCTCTGTCGCGCTTAAGGGCCCTACCGTCGTTCTCAAGGGTCGTACCTTCGTGCTCGGGCATCTTGCCGTCGTGCTCAGGGATGGTACCCTCGTCCCCAAGGGACTGAGAGAAAGACCAGCTGTCAGGCGTGAACACAGGCATTAGAACGACCGTGACCCACAGCTGCGCGTTGTGCCGCCGTACTCACTCACTCCCACGCAGGAGGAACTCCTTCCCTCATACCAAGACACTGAGATAGTCTGGTCCGTCCCTGCATTGCGTGACCATGATCTATAAATATAATCATTGCGGTTTTTGAGTAATTAAAGACGTCGTTTATACAACATTCAGCCAAACCACCCGCTTAACCGGCGGGGTGTAACAGTGTGTCAGCCATGACGTCATCGGTGCAGTGTTGCTACCCATGTGTCATCATCGTAAAGGCATCGAGACGTTTCCAATCAACATTTCATGTAGTCGATATACCCGCCCACCGTGCCAGTGGTATCAGTGGTCTTATCGGTGTACTGTATATGTTATACGTATGTTATATGTGCAAGTGTAGACGTTAGGAAGTACTGAGAAACCTTGGAACAAGTGTAGGTGTAGAGGAGGCAAAGACAAGACGTTGTCGAAGGATGATTTGGTAAGGTATGATTGTGCAGGACTGAGGATGTCAAGTTGTGGAGTATTAGTGACTACACCGTACATACATCTATGACGTGAACGTCTCTTGCAGTCAAGAGATATAATATTCATAATGTCGTGGTCGATGGTTGATAACTAGAGGAGTTAAAGCATCAGTGTGAGGTACGGTGTGAGTTAAGACCAGGGCCTGGATATTGTGTGGGGCTTGTGAGGTGTCGCGGGGAGGGAGGAGGGAGGGACATGTACCGCCATGAGCGACATGGTTCAGCCCGGCCAGGTTTTCCGCGGCAGGACGATAAATCGTGCGGCTGGCGGGAGGTTTGAGGAAGTTTGTGCGGGGACAAGTTTGGAACACAGGACTGCTGGAGAGAGACAGGCGGACGGCTGAGGACTGTCGCTTGGCGGTGTGTGGGTGAAGGACTCGTCGCCTCCTGCTGACCTGCCGCATCGCACCTCAAGATATGATGACCTTGGTCCCACGAGCCTCTGTATTGCAGCTCCCGCTATACTCGAAGAGCCAGCTGCGTTCACCGAGGCGTGGTTAGGCTAAGGGTGTTATGGAGGGTTGTAATGTGTTTATGTCTGAGTTACATTAGTGTAGGACAGTTACATATTCAGTATTTGGTGTATTCAAGATGTAAGTTACTTCACGGCATGACTTGTCCTTTGATAAGTTTATTAGCGTGTGTAGTGTTGGGAGACGAGTATTATCCATAACACAAGCAAGAGAGTATCACTCACTTATGCCTGGGTGAACGTAGATGTATGTACGTAGTTGTCTGTAAGTTCGGTACGTTTAAACAAGAACATTTCCCATGCCTCTCGTAGGTCTGTTCATCTTGGTTGCACGTTTAACAAGAGATAGTTTTCTTGTTCTCATTTATGACTGAAACTGAGAAGTGTTGTTCCCATCTTGATGATCAGAGGGGACAAAGGGAAGAGTTGGCTGTCTTGAGATATTAGGGGAGTCACTTCTGTTGTATCTTACACTCGACCTCCCATGCGCTACGCTACAACCCTTGGGGACGACGGTAGGACCCTTGGGTATGGTGGTGGCATCACCTTTGACCTCATTCTAGGGGTCAGGTCAAAGGCCTAATCACCATACTCAGGCATTGTCGGGCCACTGTGTTCCAGAATCGTCCCTTCGTGCTCAAGGGTCGTTCCTTCGTGCTCAAGGGTCGTTCCTTCGTGCTCAAGGGTCGTTCCTTCGTGCTCAAGGGTCGTTCCTTCGTGCTCAAGGATTCTACATTCGTGCTTCTGGATCGTACCATCATGCGTCAGCATCATACCATCATCCCCTTGAATCATATCGTCATTCTTCAGGATCATAACGTCATGCGCCAGGATCATAACGTCATGCGCCAGGATCATAACGGCATGAGCCAGGATCATAACGTCATGCGCCAGGATCATAACGTCATGCGCCAGGATCATAACGTCATGCGCCAGGATCATAACAGCATGCGCCAGGATCATAATGTCATGCGCCAGGATCATAATGTCATGCGCCAGGATCATAACGTCATGCGCCAGGATCATAACAGCATGCGCCAGGATCATAATGTCATGCGCCAGGATCATAACGTCATGCGCCAGGATCATAACGTCATGCGCCAGGATCATAACGGCATGCGCCAGGATCATAACGTCATGCGCCAGGATCATAACGTCATGCTCCAGGATCGTACCGTCATGCGCCAGGATCATAACAGCATGCGCCATGGTCGTGCCGTCATGCGCCAGGATCGTGCCGTCATGCGCCAGGATCGTGCCGTCATGCGCCAGGATCGTGCCGTCATGCTCCAGGATCGTACCGTCATGCGCCAGGATCGTGCCGTCATGCTCCAGGATCGTGCCGTCATGCTCCAGAGGATGATGATAATGCAGGAGTTTGTGTCACTCGACCGTGTTAGCTGCAGGACGTAAACTGTTTAGCATTCCCGGTGTTGGTGGAGTAGGTTCGCGGGGCCTCATGCGTCGCAAATTACGAAGGTAAACCGACAAAAGTGTCCGGAATTTTTAAGAAAAATGTTGCTAATCTTGCATTCCATTCCCTTCACAAGTTGGTCCCTTTGTCATACATTGCAACGTGTTTGAATGTTAATTTGGAGGCTTTTGTGTTCCATGTTTGCAGCGAGGCAGACTCCCCAGCAGGACTGCTAGGAGCTGGGCTGAGCGCGACGTCACGACCCCCTAGCCAAGACGGCACGAACCTTCGTCATAACGGCCTGGGTCTTTTGAGTGGCGCATTAAGGATAAGGTCAGAGGTCATAGCATCATACTCATGGGTCGAAAGTACCATCGTGCTCAAGGGTGACACTGTCGAACTCAAGGTTCGACTCGTCATGATTAAGGGTTGTTTCGTTTTGTCCAAGGGTCGCACCGTCGTGCTCAAGGGTCGGAACGTCGTACTTAAGGGTCGCACCGTTGTGCTCAAGGGTCGTACAGTCCTACTCAAGGGTCGTACTGTCCTATTCAAGGGTCCTACCATCCTACTCATGGGTCGTACCATCCTACTCAAGGGTCGTGCCGTCCTACTCAAGGGTCGCGCCATCCTACTCAAGGGTCGCGCCATCCTACTCAAGGGTCGTGCTGTCCTACTGAAGGGTCTTACCGTCCTACTTAAGGGTCGTACCATCCTAGTCAAGGGTCGTACCGTCCTACTCAAGGGTCGTGCCGTCGTATTGAATGGGATGAAAATTTATCATTTAAATTTTTGATGACCTGACGTACTTGTCATAGTCCCGGTGTGTGTGTGGACGCGTGTGGACATCTTATTGCATGATGTGGTGGTGGAGTAGGAGGAGGAGGGCGGGGGTTAGCGTGTGGGAACTTAGATTTTTTATTGTTGTCTCCATGAGTCACAGTAGCGGATTAGTCCTTCCTTCCTGAAGAAGGAGAAGGTCACCCGAGCGATCGCCGTCCGACGTACGTCATTAGGGTCGACCGCTTCCGTGCGAGTCGGGTGAGGGTCGGGGTGGGGAGGGGGTCGGTCTTTTACGTTGGAGGCTTCGGTGTTAGGGACCCTCCCGTGTTGGAGGCTTGTGTGTGTAGGGGGGGTGTCCTCCCGTGTTGGAGGCGTTTGTGTGGGGGTCCTCTTATGTTGGAGGCTTGTGTGTTGGGGGGCTGGGGCCTCCCGTGTTGGAGGCTTCTCTGTGTGAGTCCTTCCGTATCAGAGGCTTGTGTGTGGGGGTCCTCTTACGTTGGAGTCTTTCGTGTGAGGGTCTTCCGTGTTGAAGGCTTTCATGTGATGGTTCTCATGTTTGAAGATTCCGTGTCGGAGGCTTTCGTGTTGGGTCCCTCTCACGTTGGAGGCTTCCCTGCGTGAGACCTTCCCTTGTTGGAGGCCTCTCGTGTGGTGCCTCGAAAACTCACTGAAATTGCCGAGGGGAGATTGAGATAACTTAGTAATGAAACTTCACGTAAAGATTAGAAATTCTTCGACGAGCTGTCTGAATATTAATGTCATTATTACAAGGAGAGTGTAAGCGATGGGAGGGAATATATGATATTGCACATAAAACAGGTAGAATTTATGATAAAGAAAAGGATTACATACCAAAATGTATTATACCATAACAGAACAGGAAGGTAAAAGAGCGACGAGTCTGATTGCGTCTGACACCTCCTGATCTGGGGATTCGACGCCTTGTTTTGCTGTCAAACAAGACCTGTTTATTTTCTGATTAGGATCAACAGGGGTCATGTGTCTAGGGGGGCGGGGAGGCTGAGAGTGAGAGCAGATGACCTGGGAGAGGCAAGTGAGTGGAGGAGTGAGTGTGGAGGGATGCCAAGGTGTATAGAGTTGTGTTACTAGTACTGGTGGACAAGGGCATATATGTTATGTCTGAGAGAAACGTATTATCGAGCAGGCAGTAGGGTAGTGGACGTGTTCCTATGGTATAGGGGACAAGGTAACTCTCAAATCCTATGTAACGAAACGGAACTCGTTGTCGAGTTCGCCGGTACGACCGTCAGGTCCAATTGCTTGTGTGACCTTTGACCTGAGCCTTACGGGTAAGGTCAGTGGCTAAGGTCATCATATTCAGTGGTGGTGTTGCTTTGTGCAGGGATCGTGACGTCAGCGTCACTGTACCGTCGTGCTTGAGGGATGGTCATACCATCCTGCTGAAGAAGGCTTACTACAGTGTTCTGACAAGGGTCGTGCCGTCTTGCTGAAGTGTCGCGTCGCAATATCGTCCTTCAGAATCTCACTGTCATGCTCAAAAGTCACAGTGTCGTACTTAAGGGTCGTTCCGTCGTGCTCAAGGGGTCGTGCGAGAGCTGTCACATATTCAACCCTAGGCCACACCTTCAGCTAGCGTGTCGCCTGCCTTCATGTATATACCTTTTTGGACACACCAGGGGCCTGGGAAGGGGACCTCGCCTCCTGCTGAGTCTTTGACAAGGAACTCCCAATTTCAAACTTGACTAAAGACGAGACTGTCTTCATAAAAGATCTCCTCATGAGGCATATTCATGGTGTATCTCACTGCCATTCAAGATATGATTACCTCACTAGTGTCATTCAGAACAGGTTCATCGGCGAAGGAAATAATGACCTTGATTTATGACCTGTACTCAGTCTCGAACGTCGACCCCTACCCACGGAAGACGTAAATAAGGAACGGTATCAGGTGTTGTTTAATGTAAGCGTGAGGTAGGGCTACCGAGGGACGACCATACATGCACTGAAGGTCATATGTTTGACCTTAACGGACGGAGAGACATTCAGATCATACAAGATAAAATTTCTGAAAATTATGAACGTTATGCTGTTCTCCTTATTATTCTTTATACTGAAACTGTTTTAAACAACAACATTAAGAACTGACAAGTATGAAGGCTTTGTTTATAAACAGCCGCTGTGTGAGCACCACCTGGTATGGTTTATGTATTTTGTATTTCCGTAAGAAGGAAATTTTAAGAGACTTTTATGCCAGATTTTGTAGCCGATTCTCAGAAGGTTGAAAGCGAGGGTGTGCGAGGCAGTTACAGACTTTTAAACAGACAAATAAACAAGAGAATAGACACTGCGCCAGATGAAAGTAGCGGTTTCAGAAGTGGTAGAGGATGTGTGGATCAGGTGTTTGCTTTGAAGAATGTATGTGAGAAATACTTAGAAAAGCAAATGGATTTGTATGTAGCATTTATGGATCTGGAGAAGGCATATGATAGAGTTGATAGAGATGCTCTGTGGAAGGTATTAAGAATATATGGTGTGGGAGGCAAGTTGTTAGAAGCAGTGAAAAGTTTTTATCGAGGATGTAAGGCATGTGTACGTGTAGGAAGAGAGGAAAGTGATTGGTTCTCAGTGAATGTAGGTTTGCGGCAGGGGTGTGTGATGTCTCCATGGTTGTTTAATTTGTTTATGGATGGGGTTGTTAGGGAGGTAAATGCAAGAGTCCTGGAAAGAGGGGCAAGTATGAAGTCTGTTGGGGATGAGAGAGCTTGGGAAGTGAGTCAGTTGTTGTTCGCTGATGATACAGCGCTGGTGGCTGATTCATGTGAGAAACTGCAGAAGCTGGTGACTGAGTTTGGTAAAGTGTGTGGAAGAAGAAAGTTGAGAGTAAATGTGAATAAGAGCAAGGTTATTAGGTACAGTAGGGGTGAGGGTCAAGTCAATTGGGAGGTGAGTTTGAATGGAGAAAAACTGGAGGAAGTGAAGTGTTTTAGATATCTGGGAGTGGATCTGTCAGCGGATGGAACCATGGAAGCGGAAGTGGATCATAGGGTGGGGGAGGGGGCGAAAATTTTGGGAGCCTTGAAAAATGTGTGGAAGTCGAGAACATTATCTCGGAAAGCAAAAATGGGTATGTTTGAGGGAATAGTGGTTCCAACAATGTTGTATGGTTGCGAGGCGTGGGCTATGGATAGAGATGTGCGCAGGAGGATGGATGTGCTGGAAATGAGATGTTTGAGGACAATGTGTGGTGTGAGGTGGTTTGATCGAGTAAGTAACGTAAGGGTAAGAGAGAGGTGTGGAAAT
>NC_092239.1:19238890-19291390 GCF_036320965.1 Panulirus ornatus
GGGAAGTCAGCTGCTGTGGGCGAGGGAGGATAACTACACAGGACAGTGATGTAATGTGGCTGCTAATGTCCATAGAGTGTGGTGATAATTGCCTCTATCTGGGATAATTGTCGTGTAATTACCATCGCTTGGTTGATCCTGTGGCCCATCGTACTCGCTACCATATTTGTTCTCCTCTGAGACACCGTTTGAGATAGAGCATTTGTTATTATTATTATTATTATTATTATTATTATTCTTTTTTCTTTTCTTTTAAACTATTCGCCATTTCCCGCGTTAGCGAGGTAGCGCTAAGAACAGAGGACTGGGCCTTTTTTGGAATATCCTCAACTGGCCCCCTCTGTTCCTTCTTTTGGAAAATTTAAAAAAAAAAAAATTATTATTATTATTATTATTATTATTATTATTATTATTATTATTATTTTATTATTATTATTATTATTATTATTATTATTATTATTATTATTATTTTATTATTATTATTAATTTGTTAATATTATTATTATATTTATTATTATTATTGTTATTGTTATTAATATTAGTATTAGTATTATGCAACTTTTTCTTTTCCTTTCCCGTCCCCTTCTATCTCCACCCTCCTCCCCCTTTGTCATCTACCTCTCCCCCCCCCCCTTTGTCTCCTCCTCCCCCTCTATCTGTCCCTCTCTATTATCCTCCCCCATCCCCCCACTATCTCCTCCCTCTCCCCCTCTGTCTTCTCCCCCCCTCACCCTGCCAGTCCACGGTACAAAGCTTTTCAAACTCTTTCAAGAAAACTTTCCACCGGGAAAAATATAAATAGTTGAGTCGTGAATTACATTTCATCGGAGGTCGTTCATCCCAGGGGCACGTTTCTGTGTCATTAGGAAGATATTATTATTAATCATTATATTTATATAATTTTTTTTTTTTTTTCGCATCACGAATGGTTGACCTCAAGTGGAAGACGGGCGTAATTTGCCTGGACTTCCCTGATGATGTTTGATGTTGAGTTCTCTAATGACCATTTTTTTAAGCACGACGGTACGACCCTTGAGCACGACGGTACTGTTCTTGAGCACGACGGTGCGACCCTTCAGCACGACGGTACGACCCTTGAGCACGACGGTACTGCCCTTGAGCACGACGGTACTGCCCTTGAGCACGATGGTACTGCCCTTGAGCACGATGGCACACCCTTGAACACGACGGTACTGCCCTTGAGCACGACGGTACGACCCTTAAGCACGACGGTGCGACCCTTGAGCGCGACGGTACTACGCTTGAGGACGACGATACTGCCCTTGAGCACGACGGTACACCCTTGAACACGACGTTACTGCCCTTGAGCACGACGGTACACCCTTGAACACGACGGTACTGCCCTTGAGCACGACGTTACTACCCTTGAGCACGACGGTACTGCCCTTGAACACGACGGCACTACCCTTGAGCACGACGATACTGCCCTTGAGCACGACGGTACTACCCTTGAGCACGACGGTTCGACCCTTGAGCACGACGGTACGACCCTTGAGCACGACGGTACTACCCTTGAGCACGACGGTACACCCTTGAACACGACGGTACTGCCCTTGAGCACGACGGTACGACCCTTGAGCACGACGGTGCGACCCTTGAGCACGACGGTACTACCCTTGAACACGACGGTACTGCCCTTGAGCACGAAGGTACGACTCTTGAGCACGACGGTGCGACCCTTGAGCACGACGGTACACCCTTGAACACGACTGTACTGCCCTTGAGCACGACGGTACGACCCTTGAGCACGACGGTGCGACCCTTGAGCGCGACGGTACTACGCTTGAGCACGACGATACTGCCCTTGAGCACGACGATACTACCCTTGAGCACGACGGCACTACCCTTGAGCACGACGATACTGCCCTTGAGCACGACGATACTACCCTTGAGCACGACGGTACTACCCTTGAGCACGACGGTACGACCCTTGAGCACGACAGTACTGCTCTTGTGGAATAATGGCTTGATCAGTGTCCTGACCCGTGGGATCAGGTCAAAGGCCTGTGCCGTTGTGTTCTGTGGTCGTGTCGTCATGCTTATGGGTCGTCAGGTCGTGTTTAAGGATCGCACCGTCCTAAATGTGTCGTAACGTTATGTTTCAAGTCGTCTTGTGGTACTCCAGGGGTCAAGCGGACGTGCCACACACACACACACACACACACACACACACACACACTCACATACGTGTGTGTGTGTGGGTGGTTGGGTGGGTGGGTGGGTTGGTGGGTGGGTGTGTGTGTGTGTGTGGGTGTGTGTGTGTCTGTTTTTGTCTGTTTGTGTTGGTGGGTGGGTCGATGGGTGTGTGTATGTGGGCGTCCGGTAATCACCGTGGCTCCGTCAACGATATCACTTGGACGATTATTAGGGTGTTGGCTATACCTATAAATCTCTCTCTCTCTCTCTCTCTCTCTCTCTCTCTCTCTCTCTCTCTCTCTCTCTCTCTCTCTCTCTCTCTCTCTCTCTCTCTCTCTCTCGTTGTTGTTTTTCTTCTTTTCTACATCATCATCATCATCATCATCTCTCATCCTTGCACACCCTCCCCCTTCCCTCGTTCGAAGTCACACCACTAAGCAGCAGCTGTGCAGCAGCATTAAAATCTGCAGCTGTGCTGCAGGAGCAGCAGGGGCCTGAGGACCCAGGTCGTTAGATGCAGCTGACCATCAGCAACAGCAGCAGCAGCTGCCCGTCCGCCTACAAGCAAGGACAGGGTGTCCGTGTGGGAGGGAGGAAGGGAGAGGAGGAGGAGGAGGAGGAAAGGAAGGGTGTGGGGGGGGAAAGAGGAAAGGATGGAAAAACATTACCTATGTATCAGGCTACGAGTACATACGACCAATTATGCCATAGGGCAGGGCCAACGGGAGAGAGAGAGAGAGAGAGAGAGAGAGAGAGAGAGAGAGAGAGAGAGAGAGAGAGAGAGAGAGAGAGAGAGAGAGCTTGGGTGGAGACGTTCCCTTTACATCCCTGCGTCAGGTGGGTGTCGAACACTGCGGCCAGTGGTTGCTCTCCCTAGCTGGCTTGTCTGTCTGACACTTGTATATACTGACTGAACTCCTGCTGTCGTTACTGCGTGGAACGTATAATCGAGGGTCCTACTGCCGTGCTCAACGGTCCTATCACTCTGCTTAACGATCCTTCCGTCCTGCTCAGTGATCCTGCTCTCCTGCTTATGGATTATACCGTCCTGTTCAAGGATCCTTCTGTCCTGTTCAGGCATCGTACCTTCCTGCTCAAGTGTCCTACCGTCCTGCTCAAGGATCCTACACTCTTGCTCAAGGGTAATGCCGTTCTGCTCACGGATCCTACCCTCCTGCTCGAGGGTCCTACCGTCCTGCTCAAGGATCCTACCCTCCTGCTTAAGGGCCTACCGTCATGCACAAGGATCCTACCATCCTGCTCAAGGGTCCTGCCGTCATGCACAAGGATCCTACCATCCTGGTCAAGGGTCCTACCGTCCTGCTCAAGGGTCCTACCGTCCTGCTCAAGGGTCCTACCGTCCCGCTCAAGGATCCGGCCGTCATGCACAAGGATCCTACCATCATACCCAGGAGGCAGACGTGACCGTCCGTGCGTTTATCATTCCTTATGGGCGGTGGCGCGAATATGAACGTTCAGTAGTGGATGGTGACGTGGGTGTACAGCGATGGATGTGTGGGTGGTGACGTGGGTGTGCAGCGATGGATGTGTGGGTGGTCACGTGGCTGTGCAGCGATGGGTGTGTGGGTGGTGACGTGGCTGTGCAGCGATGGGTGTGTGGGTGGTGACGTGGGTGTATAGCGATGGAAGTGTCGGCGGTAACGTGGGTGTATAGCGATGAGTGTGTGGATGGGGACGTGGGTGTATAGCGATGGATGTGTGGGCGGTGACCTGGGTTTGCAGCGATGGGTGTGTGGGCGGTGATGTGGATGTATAGCGATGGGTGTGTGGGCGGTGACGTGGTCATGACAGCGGGCGTAGGGCGGGCATGTGGGCGGTTCTGTATGAGTGTATGTGTCAGAGTGTGTGTTCGTGGGGAGGAGGAAGGGGGACGGCTGTTCAGCTCGGTGATAATAATGGCCAAAAGGAAGGTACAGTGAACACACACACACACACGCATACACACACACACACACACACACACACACACACACACACACACACACACACACACACACACCAGGTGTATGTCCTAAGACTGGGTTTGGGTTGATTTCTAGTGTCAACATGTCAGGGAACATACGAGAGAGGCAGAGACACTGACGCGCCATCAATATTGGATCTCATTCTCACGTACACCACAACTGGAAATACATGACATCATCTATAATGCACCAGGGGTGGAGGGGAACTCGCTCGCGCAGGATGGTGGCCCGGCTGGAGAGTGTGTGGTTGGCTGGCCCTTCTTGAGCACGACGGTACGACCGTTGAACACGATGGCACGGGCCCTTGAGCACGACGAGACGGCGGCCCTTGAGCACGATGATACGACCCTTAGGTATGAGGTCGTGGCCTTTGACGTGACTCTTTAAGGGTTTGGTCAGAGACCAGACCATTCATACCTGCTAGTCGTACCGTCAGGCTTAACGTGTCGTATCGTCGCGCTAAAGTGCGTAATAAGGAACCGCCGGAGGAGACAGATGCCAGCCCAGATACCCTTCAGGAGGGAGGCGCTGTACAGGGAACCATGGCGTGTTGGAAGAACTATTTGTTTTTCTAAACGTAAACTGAGATGGAGTTTCACAGTCTATTTATAAACAAATGTTTTACAAGGCTTTGTGAAGTCTGCACAGATGGAGTTAGCGGATAGTATATAGATACCTGAAGTAGAGAATGGATAACGTATAGACACCCTGGAATTATGGTGTGATGAACGGTGTCAGAAGTTGAGGGAAAGTAAAGATATATCTCGGAATATATATATATATATATATATATATATATATATATATATATATATATATATATATATATATATGGTTCAGTGATCAGGCTGTATTTGAAATGGACGTGAAGGCGAATATAGTAGAAAGATAGAAGAGGAACAGGAGGAAAGATAAGCATTGTGGAAAAGGACTGTGAGGGAAGGGGGAGGCAAGGAGAGAGGGTTGGACGGTATGTGAGGAATTGTATGATTAGTTTTATTTTGTTTAATGTACAGACACCTGGACTCCCCAGATGGCATGGTGGCTGGTCCATGGGAATCATCAAAGGAAACAGACATGATGGATGTGATCCCCTGTGACGCACATGAACCCGATGGTATCTTGACTCTTGTTTTCAGGGAACGTACTGAAACCCCTTTAGGGTCCAGGATATCATCAGATCAGGGATCACTGTTACGGGAGTGGAGGAGAGAAAACGTTGTGCTCACCTTACAGAAAGGCGACAGGGCAACTACCCGAGGCGTAGTGTGTAAATTGATAGAAAGGTCATAAAGGAGACGAAATGATACCAAAAAAAAAAATCTTGATTGTGGTTGGACCTGGGTCTTTTAGATTTTCAGGAGGCATTTGATATTGTACATAACTGGGTCCTGATGATCTAACAGTAAGGGAACAGAGGCCTTCTCCCATTAGGCAGAAGTAAACTGGTGTCCGACAGGGTTGTCTCCAAAGGCCACCTGCTGGGGTGAGTGATACCATAATATGTTATCGGATGATGTCAGGTTAATGAGAGAAATACAGTGCATTCGCGTTCTCCTCAGCCTACGTGGAGGCTGGGCAGGCTGCTGTACTGGTCAGATACATCATATGGTCTGCATTTTATGCTGACGAAAGTAGCGTGAAATGATGGAGACGAGTGAGACCAGACCAGGGAGTGACTTCACACCTCGCAGGAAGCAGACTGGAGGAATCCACCAGCGAGAGGAGCCATGGAAGGAAAGAAATGATACCCGAGACTTGGCACTAGAAAACCAGGTTAGGAGGGTCGTGAAAGAGGCATGTCTGACTCTCAGCCACACTCAGAATTCTTCAGTCACCTGGACATGCACATACTGAGGAGGAGGTTCACCATTTATAAGACCCAGGCAACGGTATCCCTCAATAACTTGCTCTCCCCACTTGAGGAGATTATATAGACAAATACTGTAGCTACACCAAGCGATCTGAGTTACAGGGAAGAGACTCAAACTCGGTCACGTTAGAATTCAGAAAATTATTGGACACATATTGATGCAACTTGAAACTTACTCACTAGGTTGTGTGTGTATCATAGTGGGCATATCTCCGGAGCTGGTAAGGGACCCCGCTCATATCTTCAGGCATATCTTCGGAGGTGGTTAAAGGACCCACTCATCCCTGAGACGTAAGAAACCTGGAGGTGTCATGCAGCACATGATGAATTACCCCTGCAGGCAGCAGCAGCAGCAGAGCACTGGGGACAATGAGCGAGCAAAGTCAAGACGAAGTGAACTGAGGAATAAATGAAGCATTAGAAAATATAAGACTGTGATGGAGAGTAAAGGACATCCGGTGCTGGTGATGGCCTCCCTCGCAGGTAATTTCGCATGTAATTACATTTAGACAAATACACACACGTGTAAACGTACACACGCACGCACACTAGCACCGCCAGTCGAGAGGAACAAGAAACGATGAGAGAGAGAGAGAGAGAGAGAGAGAGAGAGAGAGAGAGAGAGAGAGAGAGAGAGAGAGAGAGAAGAATGGGTCTGCTGAGGAAGTGTTGTGAGGATTCCTTCTTCCTTCCTTCCTCTTCCCTCTCTCAAACCAGCAAGATGTCCATTCCCCCCCACCCCCCCACCCCCACCCCCCCCCCCCCCACCCCCCACCCCCCACCCCCTGTGTATTCCCGTTATCTCTGATCAGATTCCAGGGATGCAGGTGTGCTGGTGATCATATCAGTATCATCATATCACTGGGTGTACCTCACACTTATCATCAACACATTTTTGGCTTTCCACAGAAAGTTCAATTCTTGCTGAGCATGGAATCGTTTCTCTGATGGAAAGGTTTGCTGTCTCTATTACATTGATCTAATCATTCATCTTCATTATATATATATATATATATATATATATATATATATATATATATATATATATATATATCTGTGTGGTGTGAGGTGGTTTGATCGAGTAAGTAACGTAAGGGTAAGAGAGATGTGTGGAAATAAAAAGAGCGTGGTTGAGAGAGCAGAAGAGGGTGTTTTGAAATGGTTTGGTCACATGGAGAGAATGAGTGAGGAAAGATTGACCAAGAGGATATATGTGTCGGAGGTGGAGGGAACGAGGAGAAGAGGGAGACCAAATTGGAGGTGGAAAGATGGAGTGAAAAAGATTTTGTGTGATCGGGGCCTGAACATGCAGGAGGGTGAAAGGAGGGCAAGGAATAGAGTGAATTGGAGCGATGTGGTATACCGGGGTTGACGTGCTGTCAGTGGATTGAATCAAGGCATGTGAAGCGTCTGGGGTAAACCATGGAAAGCTGTGTAGGTATGTATATTTGCGTGTGTGGACGTATGTATATACATGTGTATGGGGGTGGGTTGGGCCATTTCTTTCGTCTGTTTCCTTGCGCTACCTCGCAAACGCGGGAGACAGCGACAAAGCAAAAAAAAAAAAAATATATATATATATATATATATATATATATATATATATATATATATATTCTTCCTGCACTGTATTTTTCTCTTACAGTCTCGCCTTCAGCAGTTTCTTCCACTGTACACGCCCGTCCCCTAAACTCATTTTCTTCTTCCAAATCTTCCCTAATCCTCCCGGACAGTGTTTTGACCCGGGCTGGTCTCCCCGGACCCTCCACATTATCATCCCGCAAGCCTTCACTAATCCTCACCCCCACCCCTCCCCACGTCCGTCGTTTTGCCATAGCTGTGTGTGTGTGTGTGTGTGTGTGTGTGTGTGTGTGTGTGTGTGTGTGTGTGTGTGTGTGTGTACCAGCTGCTGGTGTACACCTGGCGTGATACAAGGTTCTCAACAGGTACCTCTGATATATTTCGTGTGAACCACTATGTGTCCTGCTGGTGACCCATATGTCCTGCTGGTGACCCATGTGTCCTGCTGGTGACCCATGTGTCCTGCTGGTGACCCATATGTCCTGCTGGTGACCCATATGTCCTGCTGGTGAGGCATGTGTCCTGCTGGTGACCCATGTGTCCTGCTGGTGAGGCATGTGTCCTGCTGGTGACCCATATGTCGTGCTGGTGACCCATATGTCCTGCTGGTGAGGCATGTGTCCTGCTGGTGACCCATGTGTCCTGCTGGTGACCCATATTTCCTGCTGGTGACCCATGTGTCCTGCTGGTGACCCATGTGTCCTGCTGGTGACCCATATGTCCTGCTGGTGAGGCATGTGTCCCGCTGGTGACCCATATGTCCTGCTGGTGACCCATGTGTCCTGCTGGTTACCCATGTGTCCTGCTGGTGACCCATATGTCCTGCTGGTGAGGCATGTGTCCTGCTGGTGACCCATGTGTCCTGCTGGTGACCCATATGTCCTGCTGGTGACCCATGTGTCCTGCTGGTGACCCATGTGTCCTGCTGGTGACCCATATGTCCTGCTGGTGACCCATGTGTCCTGCTGGTGACCCATATGTCCTGCTGGTGAGGCATGTGTCCTGCTGGTGACCCATGTGTCCTGCTGGTGAGGCATGTGTCCTGCTGGTGACCCATATGTTTTGCTGGTGACCCATGTGTCCTGCTGGTGACCCATGTGTCCTGCTGGTGACCCATATGTCCTGCTGGTGAGGCATGTGTCCTGCTGGTGACCCATATGTCCTGCTGGTGACCCATGTGTCCTGCTGGTGACCCATATGTCCTGCTGGTGAGGCATGTGTCCTGCTGGTGACCCATGTGTCCTGCTGGTGACCCATATGTCCTGCTGGTGACCCATGTGTCCTGCTGGTGACCCATATGTCCTGCTGGTGACCCATGTGTCCTGCTGGTGACCCATGTGTCCTGCTGGTGACCCATATGTCCTGCTGGTGACCCATGTGTCCTGCTGGTGACCCATGTGTCCTGCAAGTGACCATTTGTCCTGCTGGTGACCCATGTGTCCTGCTGGTGACCCATTTGTCCTGCTGGTGACCCATTTGTCCTGCTGGTGAGGCATGTGACCTGCTGGTGAGGCATGTGTCCTGCTGGTGACCCATATGTCCTGCTGGTGAGGTATGTGTCCTGCTGGTGACCATCTGTCCTACTAGTGTGCCATGTGTCCTGCTGACCCACATGTCCTGCTGGTGTATATCGTACGTGCAGCCTTCCCTCGCGTTTGTAACCATGAAATATAGATAGCATGGGGAGAGACGGGACACACACACACACACACACACACACACACACACACACACACACACACCGTGGGCCAGCATGGTGTAGTGGTTAGGGATATGCTCTCCTACTCAAGGGTCGTACCATCTTGCCAAAGGGTTGTGCCATCGTGATCAAGGGTCGTGCCAAAGGGTCGTGCTATCATCGTCCCTAAGGGTCGTACCTTCGTGTTCAAGGGTCATGCCGTTGTGGTCGGACGGGTCGTCATCCTTGGTGGTCAAGGAGCTGGTAACGTGATCGTGATCCCCCCCCCTCCCCCCCTGCCAGAGGGTGAGCCAGTGTTAGCCCCACCATTCAAGCTCCTGCTTCATAGATTTTGTTAATTAAAGTCTCTCATTGTGGACGAGGATCCTCTTTTCTCCGTCGCTGGTGATGTGATGAGCTGCCTCGGGTCCCTTTGTGTTGGTCTCCTCATTGCATCTTGTGACGGCATGATTAGCATACGGCCTTCTATGGTCCTCTGACTCTCTCTCTCTCTCTCTCTCTCTCTCTCTCTCTCTCTCTCTCTCTCTCTCTCTCTCTCTCTCTCTCTCTCTCTCTCTCTCTCTCTCTCTCCATGTTTCTTTCACTTCCCTTCTTCATCTTCCCTCTCCTCGTCTTTATCCTCAGACATTGTGCCAGTCTTGCATTCGTGCCTGACTCTGCTGCTCACTGCCCTGTTTGTGCTGCCGCCGCAGGTGCTGCTGGTGCTTTACTTCGTGTCTGTCCTCCCGTCTTGAATCCGGTCGCCTCAGGTCCTCTCCAGTGTGAGGCTAGGGACCCCACTCTCTGCCTGCCTCCCTCCCTCCCTCCTTAACCCGAGTGCTTCTTGCCTGTGGCAGCTGGAGACTCAGGTCCTGCCGCCTCTTGGTGGGACGGTTCGACCAGCTTGGCTGAGGGGGAGCAGGTCGTGGGTCTGGTTGAGTAAGGTGTGTGTATGTGTGAGTGTCTGTGGTAGGAGCTTACAGGCAAGTAACACATGTTACAGTAATATACACATACAGTTACACCCTCACACAACCTTCCTCGGTCCTCGTCTACAGTACAACGACGCCACATTTCCATTTCATGCATGAGGTGGTGGTGATGGTAGGGTTGGCTGGCAGGGGTGTGTGTGTGTGTGTGTGTGTGTGTGTGTGTGTGTGCGTGTGTCTTCCTGTACATGTTTCCTGTGTGTTTAGGGGGAGGCAGGTCGCTGGGCGTAAGAAAAAAAAACACGAATTTCCTTTCTTCTCACAGGCAGGAAATATGTGGCCTTATCAAAGGCTCTCGATACGAATATGTAGGAATAAAGGTCGTACCTCGCCTCACCTCACCTCCCTCCTAGCAGGACGATACGACGACCCCTTGTTCACGACGGTACGACCCCTGGGTAAGATGTCCTGGCCTTTGAGGGCTCAGGTTAAAGGCCAGGCCTTCATACCTAAGGGTCGTATTGTCACCCATTGTACCGTCAACGGATCGTTCCGTCGTGATCAAGGCTCATGCTATCGTTGCCTCAAGGGTCGTATCGTGTCGTTATGCTCATGGGTTCATGCTGTCTCGAAGGCAGGAGCGAATTACATGTTCGGCACAACATAGAAAATCTAGACAGCACAGTATACTAGAAGGAGATCTTCTAGCTTTCTAGCAGTTTAGCTTTCCTACGATCTAGCAAGCGAGCTATTTGAGCTTCGGTCGTGGTTGTTGCAGGCACAGGAGCTTGCCAGTCCCCGCGCGCCGGGACGCCCTTAAAAACGTTATTTCAGTCGCGTTTCGAAGGCGTATGAGAGCCACTCGGTGTGCCCCGGGCCAGGGAGAGAGAGAGAGAGAGAGAGAGAGAGAGAGAGAGAGAGAGAGAGAGAGAGAGAGAGAGAGAGACCAGGCGAAGGGAATAGAATTGAGTTTGTGTTATTGAGCATCACCCTCCTACTGCCAACAGTGTGGTGATTGACAACAGCTATGCTAGGCGTAGCGTTCACTGCCAACACTGTGGTGACTGACAACAGTGATACTGAACGTAGCGCTCACTGCCAACATTGTGGTGACTGACAACAGTGATACTGAACGTAGCGTTCACTGCCAACACTGTGGTGACTGACAACAGTGATACTGAATGTAGCGCTCACTGCCAACATTGTGGTGACTGACAACAGTGATAATTACAGTAGCGCTCACTGCCAACACTGTGGTGACCGAGGTCAGTGATAGTGGGCATAGCGCGCACTGCTAACACTATGGGGCAGACGGTAAAGATACTGTCTTAGATACCTTGGGGTGTACATGACAACAGATGGAACCATGGAACCGGAAGTGAGTCACAGGATGGCCGAGGGGGCGATAGTTCTGGGAGCATTGTGAAATGTTTGGAAAGAGAGGTCGTTATGTGGGAGGGAGAAAATGGGCATATTTGAAGGTAAATTGGTCTCACCGATGTCGTATGGATGCAAGCCATGAGGATGTGCGGAGGAGGGTGGAAATCTTGGAAATGGAATCTTTGAGGACAGTATGTGGTGTGAAGTGGTTTAATCGAGTAATAAAAGGGTAAGACAGAGGTTTGGTAATTAAAAGCGTTTGGTTAAAAGAGCTGAGGAGAGTGTGCTGACATGGTTTGGATATACGGAGAGAATGAGTGAGGAGAGGTTGACAGGATATATTTGTCAGAATTGGACGGGATAAGGAAAAGGGGGAGACCAAATTGGAGATGGAAGGATGGAGTGAAAATTTTTTTTCATTGCTCGGGTCTTGAATATGCAGGAGAGAAAGAGGCGTGCATGGGATAGAGTCAATTGGAATGATATAGTATACCGAGGTCGACGTGCTGTCAGTGGACTGAACCAGGGCATGTGAAACGTCTGGGGTAAACCATGGAAAGGTCTGTGGGTCTTGGTTGTGGATAGGGAGCTGTGGTTTCGGTGCATTGCTAGAGGATGGATGTCGGCGAATGCGGCTTTTCTTCATTGTTCCCTGTGCTGCCTCGCTAACACAGGAAACGGTGATCAAGAATGGAGGAAAAATTATATATATATATATATATATATATATATATATATATATATATATATATATATATATATATATATATATATATATATATATATATATATATTATCCCTGGGGATAGGGGATTAAGAATACTTCCCACGTATTCCCTGCGTGTCGTAGAAGGCGACTAAAAGGGGAGGGAGCGGGGGGCTGGAAATCCTCCCCTCTCGTTTTTTTTTTTTTTTAATTTTTTTTTTCAATTTTCCAAAAGAAGGAACAGAGGGGGGCCAGGTGAGGATATTCCAAAAAAGGCCCAGTCCTGTGTTCTTAACGCTACCTCGCTAACGCGGGAAATGGCGAATAGTTTAAAAGAAAAGAAAAGGGCGCAAATGGGGAGGTGATAACAAGTAGTGGTGATGTGAGAAGGAGATGGAGTGAGTATTTTGAAGGTTTGTTGAATGTGTTTGATGATAGAGTGGCAGATATAGGGTGTTTTGGTCGAGGTGGTGTGCAAAGTGCGAGGGTTAGGGAAAATGATTTGGTAAACAGAGAAGAGGTAGTAAAAGCTTTGCGGAAGATGAAAGCCGGCAAGGCAGCAGGTTTGGATGGTATTGCAGTGGAATTTATTAAAAAAGGGGGTGACTGTATTATTGACTGGTTGGTAAGGTTATTTAATGTATGTATGACTCATGGTGAGGTGCCTGAGGATTGGCGGAATGCGTGCATAGTGCCATTGTACAAAGGCAAAGGGGATAAGAGTGAGTGCTCAAATTACAGAGGTATAAGTTTGTTGGGTATTCCTGGCAAATTATATGGGAGGGTATTGATTGAGAGGGTGAAGGCATGTACACAGCATCAGATTGGGGAAGAGCAGTGTGGTTTCAGAAGTGGTAGAGGATGTGTGGATCAGGTGTTTGCTTTGAAGAATGTATGTGAGAAATACTTAGAAAAGCAAATGGATTTGTATGTAGCATTTATGGATCTGGAGAAGGCATATGATAGAGTTGATAGAGATGCTCTGTGGAAGGTATTAAGAATATATGGTGTGGGAGGCAAGTTGTTAGAAGCAGTGAAAAGTTTTTATCGAGGATGTAAGGCATGTGTACGTGTAGGAAGAGAGGAAAGTGATTGGTTCTCAGTGAATGTAGGTTTGCGGCAGGGGTGTGTGATGTCTCCATGGTTGTTTAATTTGTTTATGGATGGGGTTGTTAGGGAGGTAAATGCAAGAGTTTTGGAAAGAGGGGCAAGTATGAAGTCTGTTGGGGATGAGAGAGCTTGGGAAGTGAGTCAGTTGTTGTTCGCTGATGATACAACGCTGGTGGCTGATTCATGTGAGAAACTGCAGAAGCTGGTGACTGAGTTTGGTAAAGTGTGTGAAAGAAGAAAGTTAAGAGTAAATGTGAATAAGAGCAAGGTTATTAGGTACAGTAGGGTTGAGGGTCAAGTCAATTGGGAGGTGAGTTTGAATGGAGAAAAACTGGAGGAAGTGAAATGTTTTAGATATCTGGGAGTGGATCTGGCAGCGGATGGAACCATGGAAGCGGAAGTGGATCATAGGGTGGGGGAGGGGGCGAAAATTCTGGGAGCCTTGAAGAACGTGTGGAAGTCGAGAACATTATCTCGGAAAGCAAAAATGGGTATGTTTGAAGGAATAGTGGTTCCAACAATGTTGTATGGTTGCGAGGCGTGGACTATGGATAGAGTTGTGCGCAGGAGGATGGATGTGCTGGAAATGAGATGTTTGAGGACAATGTGTGGTGTGAGGTGGTTTGATCGAGTAAGTAACGTAAGGGTAAGAGAGATGTGTGGAAATAAAAAGAGCGTGGTTGAGAGAGCAGAAGAGGGTGTTTTGAAATGGTTTGGTCACATGGAGAGAATGAGTGAGGAAAGATTGACCAAGAGGATATATGTGTCGGAGGTGGAGGGAACGAGGAGAAGAGGGAGACCAAATTGGAGGTGGAAAGATGGAGTGAAAAAGATTTTGTGTGATCGGGGCCTGAACATGCAGGAGGGTGAAAGGAGGGCAAGGAATAGAGTGAATTGGAGCGATGTGGTATACCGGGGTTGACGTGCTGTCAGTGGATTGAATCAAGGCATGTGAAGCGTCTGGGGTAAACCATGGAAAGCTGTGTAGGTATGTATATTTGCGTGTGTGGACGTATGTATATACATGTGTATGGGGGGGGGTTGGGCCATTTCTTTCGTCTGTTTCCTTGCGCTACCTCGCAAACGCGGGAGACAGCGACAAAGCAAAAAAAAAAAAAAAAAAAATATATATATATATATATATATATATATATATATATATATATATATATATATATATATATATATATATATATATATATATCTTTCTTTTCTTTCATACTATTCGCCATTTCCCGCATTAGCGAGGTAGCGTTAAGAACAGAGGACTGGGCCTTAGAGGGAATATCCTCACCTGGCCCCCTTCTCTGTTCCTTCTTTTGGAAAATTAAAAAAAAAAAACGAGAGGGGAGGATTTCCAGCCACCCGCTCCCTCCCTGGGGATAGGGGAGAAAGAATACTTCCCACGTATTCCCTGCGTGTCGTAGAAGGCGACTAAAAGGGAAGGGAGCAGGGGGCTAGAAATCCTCCCCTCTCTCTTTTTTTTTTTTTTTTTTTTTTCCAAAGGAAGGAACAGAGAAGGGGGCTGGATGAGGATGTTTCCTCAGAGGCCCAGTCCTCTGTTCTTAACGCTACCTCGCTGACGCGGGAAATGGCGAATAGTATGAAAGAAATATATATATATATATATATATATATATATATATATATATATATATATATATATATATATATATATATATATATCACATGAGGTCTCTGAGAAAGGTGACAAGGATCACAAAGAGATATATAACGAGCAACGAGGCAACATACAAAGACGACAGCTGAGTTGAGACCAAGGATGCATCATGGAGGCAGACGGTGCCATCAGCAGCCAGGCATTGATGCTTTGGTCTCGGGGACGCAGGGCCAGGAGATGGCTCAGTCAGCGACATCACACACGCCCTCAGTGAAGAAGTTCGCTCCTTACGTCAAGAAGGAATAGAGGTCTCCCGGCTGCCTGTGTCGTCCCCCTCGCGTGCCTTCGACTCTAAGGTATGAGGGAGGGAGAGTCGAGTCAGCAGAAGCAGTGGTAGGGTTTACGTGGCAGGCTCTTCACTGTTGTTAGAGAGTCAGGTGGACAGCAGTAGCAGGAATAGTGAGGCCTGGTGATGATCAGTGGTGGGTAGGTCAGCAGTAGCAGGAATAGTGAGGCCTGGTGATGATCAGTGGTGGGTAGGTCAGCAGTAGCAGGAATAGTGAGGCTTGGTGATGATCAATGGTGGGTAGGTCAGCAGTAGCAGGAATAGTGAGGCCTGGTGATGATCAGTGGTGGGTAGGTCAGCAGTAGCAGGAATAGTGAGGCTTGGTGATGATCAGTGGTGGGTAGGTCAGCAGTAGCAGGGATGGTCAGGAGTATCGAGGGATGCTCGGCACTGACTCTTGACCGGGTAAGCAGTGGTAGCAGCAGGGCTAGTGTGGGATGATGAGACATTGTGACTAGACCAGATAGCTCAGCAGCAGGAGGAACAGCAGTGAATAAGGTAGAGGACTACGCCTTATCGGCAAAATGGTGAGGCCCCTGCCCCTGCCCCTCCCTCACTGGGGTCTCTCAACCAACCAAGTTTTATAATTTTCACACATATACATAAAGTTTTCCTCCAGGAATTGAACATGGAAAGTTATAGTTTATTTCCGAATTTTAAGAAGAATCTGCTGGCTCTTGACAGGTGGGGTGAGTTATAATGGTGTACGTGGGGAAGTTGGATGATGGAGGGCGAGCAGTTGTCTGGCCTCCGCTGGAACCCTCACCAGCTATGGCCTCTCCTTCCCTCCAGAGCTTCTTTAACGGTGATACCCTGGTGGCCATCAGCTCACCTAGGCCACCGCATCGGCACTGGTACTCCACAGGACCACTACAGCTTCAGCAGTACGTCCACACGTAGTTAAAGTCCGCCATTGTGTTCGGGAGCCTCTGATCTAAATGTGCTCTCCAACCATTCCTTTCTCTTTCGTCTATTACTTGACCGAACACTGTTGAAAATCATTCGCAAATGTCATTATTTATAGTGCGTTATATTTAATGGTTTATTCATAGTGCGTAATATTTAATGGTTTTGGAACTGTTTCAGACAGATGTGTTCGTGCAGGAACGCTTGTTCAGAGTAATAGAGGACGTAATGTTGCTACAATTTGAGGATGTGAATCGATTTGTGAATATGCATGACACTTGAGTCTCTCGCTGTACTTTTGGTGGGACGAGATCGCCTTGATTAGCGTGGCTGGATAGCTGGGTTCCAGGCGCCAGTAGACACTGGCATGTGCTGGATGTGTTTCATAGGCCATTACGTTGACGGGAGGTGGAGCTGTTTGATGAAGGTTTGGGGCGATGGGTCTCAATATGGAGCTTGCTGGCGGTAGAACGGTCTGAAGGTGGAACGATCTGTAGGTGAAGACTAAGGAGGATGATAAAAGGAAGAACATGTTCGACTGACTAAGAGGAAAGACAAAGAAAGAGAAGGAAAAATTGAAACTTGGAAAACTTAACGTCACGGACACTGAAAAGGAATAAGGAAATAAACTTGAAATATTATTATTCACTTTTAAATGCTACTTAAGGATGAAGTTTGGAAGAAAGATAGGAGAAGATAAGGAAGGAACAGGAGAAGAATAGGAAGAAGCCGAGTACTGTGGGTGAGTTAATTCTAGGATGGCTACCGTGTGTGTGTGTGTGTGTGTGTGTGTGTGTGTGTGTGTGTGTACCTGTGAACACAACCTGCTGCCCGTTTGACCCCCGAGGGAGGGTGGAGAGCGGGGGGTTGGGGTGGTGGGGGGGATCACCTGTCGTCATGCATCAGCACTACCAAAGTCATGGAATGACCTCAGTCGTAGAGAGACATCACGTTCCATACATGTTGTTGTCGAGGGAAAAGTCAGACGAAAGAGAGGAATTGAGAGAGAGAGAGAGAGAGAGAGAGAGAGAGAGAGAGAGAGAGAGAGAGAGAGAGAGAGAGAGAGAGAGAGAGAGAGAGAATTCCACTGTCCCGAGTTGTCAGATCATAACACGGGAGATGTTACGACAACAGCAACATAAACCGCGAAGTCTTTAAGACTCATTTTCCACGTAAGGAGGTTGTAAAATGGAACTTAACACACGCGCTGTATCCGCCTTCGTGCTCGGCGCCCGCCACAACCATCCTGGGGCCTGGAGTATTTTTCTTTCCCAGGATGAAGAACATAAGCTCTCCTGTAGCCGGGAAAAATGGTTTGGTTTTGTGATTCAGAGTCGCTCTTACGGAAAATAGTTACCAATGTCGCTCTCTGTTATCATAAAGAAAAATTGCGCCTCAACAGCACGAACTAGAAACAAAACAAGATGTTATTATACTTATTATTATTATTGTTATTATTATGATTGGGAATACCTGGTTTAAAAAGCGAGATATACATAAGTATACTTATGTAAGTAGGAGAGATGGCCAGAGAGCGTTATTGGATTACGTGTTAATTGACAGGCGTGCGAAAGAGAGACTTTTGGATGTTAATGTGCTGAGAGGTGCAACTGGAGGGATGTCTGATCATTATCTTGTGGAGGCTAAGGTGAAGATTAGTATGGGTTTTCAGAAAAGAGGAGTGAATGTTGGGGTGAAGAAGGTGGTGAGAGTAAGTGAGCTTGGGAAGGAGACCTGTGTGGGGAAGTACCAGGAGAGACTGTGTACAGAGTGGAGAAAGGTGAGAGCAATGGAAGTGAGGGGAGTGGGGGAGGAATGGGATGTATTTGGGGAATCAGTGATGGATTGCGCAAAGGGTGCTTGTGGCATGAGAAGAGTGGGAGGTGGGCTGTTTAGAAAGGGTAGTGAGTGGTGGGATGAAGAAGTAAGAGTATTAGTGAAAGAGAAGAGAGAGGCATTTGGACGATTTTTGCAGGGAAAAAATGCAATTGAGTGGGAGAAGTATAAAAGAAAGAGACAGGAGGTCAAGAGAAAGGTGCAAGAGGTGAAAAAAAGGGCAAATGAGAGTTGGGGTGAGAGACTATCAGTAAATTTTAGGGAGAATAAAAAGATGTTCTGGAAGGAGGTAAATAGGGTGCGTAAGACAAGGGAGCAAATGGGAACTTCAGTGAAGGGCGTAAATGGGGAGGTGATAACAAGTAGCGGTGATGTGAGAAGGAGATGGAATGAGTATTTTGAAGGTTTGTTGAATGTGTCTGATGACAGAGTGGCAGATATAGGGTGTTTTGGTCGAGGTGGTGTGCAAAGTGAGAGGGTTAGGGAAAATGATTTGGTAAACAGAGAAGAGGTAGTAAAAGCTTTGCGGAAGATGAAAGCCGGCAAGGCAGCAGGTTTGGATGGTATTGCAGTGGAATTTATTAAGAAAGGGGGTGACTGTATTGTTGACTGGTTGGTAAGGTTATTTAATGTATGTATGACTCATGGTGAGGTGCCTGAGGATTGGCGGAATGCGTGCATAGTGCCATTGTACAAAGGCAAAGGGGATAAGAGTGAGTGCTCAAATTACAGAGGTATAAGTTTGTTGAGTATTCCTGGTAAATTATATGGGAGGGTATTGATTGAGAGGGTGAAGGCATGTACAGAGCATCAGATTGGGGAAGAGCAGTGCGGTTTCAGAAGTGGTAGAGGATGTGTGGATCAGGTGTTTGCTTTGAAGAATGTATGTGAGAAATACTTAGAAAAGCAAATGGATTTGTATGTAGCATTTATGGATCTGGAGAAGGCATATGATAGAGTTGATAGAGATGCTCTGTGGAAGGTATTAAGAATATATGGTGTGGGAGGCAAGTTGTTAGAAGCAGTGAAAAGTTTTTATCGAGGATGTAAGGCATGTGTACGTGTAGGAAGAGAGGAAAGTGATTGGTTCTCAGTGAATGTAGGTTTGCGGCAGGGGTGTGTGATGTCTCCATGGTTGTTTAATTTGTTTATGGATGGGGTTGTAAGGGAGGTAAATGCAAGAGTCCTGGAAAGAGGGGCAAGTATGAAGTCTGTTGGGGATGAGAGAGCTTGGGAAGTGAGTCAGTTGTTGTTCGCTGATGATACAGCGCTGGTGGCTGATTCATGTGAGAAACTGCAGAAGCTGGTGACTGAGTTTGGTAAAGTGTGTGGAAGAAGAAAGTTGAGAGTAAATGTGAATAAGAGCAAGGTTATTAGGTACAGTAGGGGTGAGGGTCAAGTCAATTGGGAGGTGAGTTTGAATGGAGAAAAACTGGAGGAAGTGAAGTGTTTTAGATATCTGGGAGTGGATCTGTCAGCGGATGGAACCATGGAAGCGGAAGTGGATCATAGGGTGGGGGAGGGGGCGAAAATTTTGGGAGCCTTGAAAAATGTGTGGAAGTCGAGAACATTATCTCGGAAAGCAAAAATGGGTATGTTTGAGGGAATAGTGGTTCCAACAATGTTGTATGGTTGCGAGGCGTGGGCTATGGATAGAGATGTGCGCAGGAGGATGGATGTGCTGGAAATGAGATGTTTGAGGACAATGTGTGGTGTGAGGTGGTTTGATCGAGTAAGTAACGTAAGGGTAAGAGAGATGTGTGGAAATAAAAAGAGCGTGGTTGAGAGAGCAGAAGAGGGTGTTTTGAAATGGTTTGGGCACATGGAGAGAATGAGTGAGGAGAGATTGACCAAGAGGATATATGTGTCGGAGGTGGAGGGAACGAGGAGAAGAGGGAGACCAAATTGGAGGTGGAAAGATGGAGTGAAAAAGATTTTGTGTGATCGGGGCCTGAACATGCAGGAGGGTGAAAGGAGGGCAAGAAATAGAGTGAATTGGAGTCATGTGGTATACAGGGGTTGACGTGCTGTCAGTGGATTGAAGCAAGGCATGTGAAGCGTCTGGGGTAAACCATGGAAAGCTGTGTAGGTATGTATATTTGCGTGTGTGGACGTGTGTATGTACATGTGTATGGGGGGGGGGGGGGTTGGGCCATTTCTTTCGTCTGTTTCCTTGCGCTACCTCGCAAACGCGGGAGACAGCGACAAAGTATAAAAAAAAAAAAAAAAAAAAAATTATTATTATTATTATTATTATCATTATTATTATTATTATTATTATTATTATTAGTATTATTATCATTATTATTATTATTATTATTATTATTATTATTATTATTATTATTATTATTATTATTACTACTGTAATAATAATGATAATAATAATAGTAATAATTATTACTATTATTATTATTATTATTATTATTATTATTATTATTATTATTATTATTATTATTATTCATTATTATTATTGTTATTAGTATTATTATTATTATTGTTATTATTATTATTATTATTATTGTGAGAGTACGACTTTACGACCCCACAGCACGACGATACGACCCATGTGTATAATGGAGTAGCCTTTTATGACGTGGTCCATTAAGGATCGACTTAAAGACCAGGCCATCATACCGAAGAGTCGCATCGTCCTGCTCAAGGGTCGTACCGTCGTGTTCAAGGGTCGTACCTTCATGCTCAAGGGTCGTACCTTCGTGCTCAAGGGTCGTACCGTCGTGTTCAAGGGTCGTACCTTCATGCTCAATGGTCGTACCTTCGTGCTCAAGGATCGTACCTTCGTGCTCAAGGGTCGTACCGTCGTATTCAAGGGTCGTACCTTCATGCTCAAGGGTCGTACCTTCGTGCTCAAGGAAGTTAACTAACACCAGCCAGCATCTAAAGTTAGCATCCTTACATAGCTATAGTCATATTGATTATGTAGCATACAGTATCAATACAATGGGTGCCAGACAGTAGTAAATATCGTCACATAAAGACCAGTTTCGGGATATATTTATTTCTCCTTTTTTTTTTTCATCCCTTGACTTTTTGAAGCGCGTGGTTCAGGTCATCGCTAACTAGTACAGGCGTAGTACCCATTTCCAGGAACGGGTCTGGAAAAGGAAGTCATGTCCCGGCATGGCTTCCAGGAAGTCATCACGTCAGCAGCAGTTTGTGCTGGGTGGTAGAGTGTTCATCGACAGCAGACGACACGACACATGGCTGTGGTCTTGTGCACCAATTTGGTCCGTGTTTAACTTATGGTGAAGGCAGGCTGTCGCTGCTGGAGTGTTTATTATTATTAATATTATTATTATTATTATTATTATTATTATTATTATTATTAATATTATTATTATTATTATTATTATTATTATTATTATTATTATTATAGTTATTATTAATATTATTATTATTATTATTATTATTATTATTATTATTATTATTATTATTATTATTATTATTTACGAATATAAAACCATCCTGGCCTGGAAGCTACGAGTTAGAGGGGCTGCCGTGTGGACATAAACAGTCCACTGTGTGACTGGTCCTTGACAAGGGTGAAATTTGTGAGGCCAGACACACGACCACAGACGACCTCCAGCCACACACACACACACACACACACACACACACACACACACACACACACACACTGTCATAACGCCTGCCCTTCATGTCGCAAGGATATCTATCTATCTATCTGTCTTTCTGTTTATATCTACTTTTCCTTCTGTTTTTCTATATATCTATCTATCGATCTATACATGTATCTATTTGGTTATTGATACCGTTGGATCAGTTATTTTCATCAAGTCTTGGTGTTCCCCGGGAACTCTTTTTTCAAGGCTCCTGCAGCCCTGGGTTGTGCTGCTTCCAGTAGCAGGGAAACGTAGGCTCCTTTGAAATGAGGAGTTGTTGACGAGACTGTACACCCGATGATACAGCGTCACCAACGGTGACTTTTCATTAATGGCGTAACCTTTTGTAGGCGGAGCCCGGTAACACCAGCTATCTGTCGTGTCTGTCAATCTTACACACACACACACACACACACACACACATATATATATATATATATATATATATATATATATATATATATATATATATATATATATATATATATATATATATATATCCCTGGGGATAGGGGAGAAAGAATACTTCCCACGTATTCCCTGCGTGTCGTAGAAGGCGACTAAAAGGGAAGGGAGCGGGGGGCTGGAAATCCTCCCCTCTCGTTTTTTTTTTTAATTTTCCAAAAGAAGGAGCAGAGAAGAGGGCCAGGTGAGGATATTCCCTCAAAGGCCCAGTCCTCTGTTCTTGACGCTACCTCGCTATCGCGGGAAATGGCGAATAGTATGAAAAAAAAAAAATATATATATATATATATATATATATATATATATATATATATATATATATATATATATATATATATATATATATATGTATATATATATAGCGCTACCTCGCACACATGAGGGGGGGGGAGGGGGATGGTATTCCATGTGTGGCGAGGTGGCGATGGGAATGAATAAAGGCAGACAGTGTGAATTGTGTGCATGGGTATATATGTATATGTCTGTGTGTGTATATATATATGTACATTGAGATGTATAGGTATGTATATTTGCGTGTGTGGACGTGTATGTATATACATGTGTATGTGGGTGGGTTGCCCCATTCTTTCGTCTGTTTCCTTGCGCTACCTCGCTTACGCGGGAGAGAGCGACAAAGCAAAATAGATAAATATGTGTGTGTGTGTGTGGTGTCAGCTGGTTCGTGGTGATGGTATATAAAGTTTCCCGTGACGTGAAGTATCGCCGTGATTTCTTGAAGGTTATTTGTCAGGTGAGGTCACGGTGTGTGTGTGTGTGTGTGTGTGTGTGTGTGTGTGTGTGTTGGTCATACAGACCTGAGGTCCGTGGCTGGGGTAGGTAGGTGCCTTTGGTTACTAGTTCAAGTGAGGGGAAGTAGTAGTAGATCAGTAGATTGTCTTCCTGTATGCAAGATGATTAACGCGTCTCTCTCTCTCTCCCACAGGTGAGTCTTGTGGTGGCCGGCTTGCGTCACTCCAGCGGGTAAGGTACTGGGTTTGGCCGGGGTGGGTGGGGGGGAATGGTTGTGGCTCTGTATGGTGGGTGACCTTTGACCCAGGTATGATGGTGGATGTCTATGGTAAGTGACCTTTGACCCAGGTATGGCGATGGCTTTCTATGGTAAGTAACCTTTGACCCAGGGATGGCGGCGGCTCTCTATTGTAAGTGACCTTTGACCCAAGTATGATGGTGGGACTGTATGGTAAGTGACCTTTGACGTAGGTATGATGGTGTCTGTATAAGGTCCGTAGCCATGATTGACCTTAAATGTACAAAAACACGTTTCAGGGTCAGGATAGCTCAAAGGTCACGCCATGATACCTAATCTTATTGACCTCAGTTGTTATCAGGGATATAAAAAAAAGGAAATCGAATGAAAATATAATATATAATTTCTTTATAGTGACCGACTTGACCCAGATAAACAACTCCCTCCAGTCAGGGATTGTCTTGCACGAATGAAATATGTTAAAGAGAAAGAAAGTGGACATTAATCAGGGCTCCGCAGGTGTCCGTAGACCTGAGTCTGTGAGGAAAAAAAGGTCATATGAGGAGGGAAGGACAGAGAAAGGAAGGAAGGAAGGAAGGAGGGGAATTCCACAGCCTAGCTGTTCGAGGGGAGAAGGAGGCATCATAAGAGCTTAGTCTCTGAGGGGTTATTATCATGATCCCCCTCCCCCCTCCCCTCAACCCTCAACCTATAAACTTGTATGTGGGACATTATGTCGCTGTCACCCATGCTTTCTGTCTGTATGAATATCTCTCTCTCTCTCTCTCTCTGCATGTATGTATGCATATCTCTCTCTCTCTCTCTCTCTCTCTCTCTCTCTCTCTCTCTCTCTCTCTCTCTCTCTCTCTCTCTCTCTCTCTCTCTCTCTCTCTCTGTATGTATGTATGCATATCTGTATGTCTGTCTGTCTGCTTGTCTGTCGTTGTAGACGTTGTTGTCATAGCGTTATCTCCAAAACAACACATAATGGGGACTTCATACACACACCAGGGGTTCCCCACATGCACGTGACAGGCTGATAAGTCTCTGTGCGCGTCATATATTTGCATAAGTTAAAGTATTAAAAACGGAAATTATTTTCTGTTGCAAGTTATGAAACTCAGGAACGGTTAATGAGGAGAAGTCAGAAAACAGCGGACCACTATATATATATATATATATATATATATATATATATATATATATATATATATATATATATATATATATATTTTCTTTCAAACTATTCGCCATTTCCCGCATTAGCGAGGTAGCGTTAAGAACAGAGGACTGGGCCTTTGAGGGAATACCCTCACCTGGCCCAATTCTCTGTTCCTACTTTTGGAAAATTAAAAAAAACGAGAGGGGAGGATTTCCAGCCCCCCGCTCCCTCCCCTTTTAGTCGCCTTCAACGACACGCAGGGGATACGTGGGAAGTATTCTTTCTCCCCTATATATATATATATATATATATATATATATATATATATATATATATATATATATATATATTTATTTATTTATTATTTATTTATTTTGCTTTGTCGCTGTCTTCCGCGTTTGCGAGGTAGCGCAAGGAAACAGACGAAAGAAATGGCCCAACCCACCCCCATACACAGTGTATATACATACACGTCCACACACGCAAATATACATACCTATACATCTCAATGTACACATATATATACACACACAGACACATACATATATACCCATGCACACAATTCACACTGTCCGCCTCCATTCATTCCCATCGCCACCTCGCCACACATGGAATGCCATCCCCCTCCCCCCTCATGTGTGCGGGGTAGCGCTAGGAAAAGACAACAAAGGCCCCATTCGTTCACACTCAGTCTCTAGCTGTCATGTAATAATGAACCGAAACCACAGCTCCCTTTCCACATCCAGGCCCCACACAACTTTCTATGGTTTACCCCAGACGCTTCACATGCCCTGATTCAATCCACTGACAGCACGTCAACCCCGGTATACCACATCGATCCAGTTAACCCTATTCCTTGCCCGCCCTTCACCCTCCTGCATGTTCAGGCCCCGATCACTCAAAATCTTTTTCACTCCATCTTTCCACCTCCAATTTGGTCTCACACTTCTCGTTCCCTCCACCTCCGACACATATATCCTCTTGGTCAATCTTTCCTCACTCATTCTCTCCACGTGCCCAAACCATTTCAAAACACCCTCTTCTGCTTTCTCAACCACGCTCTTTTTATTTCCACATATCTCTCTTACCCTTACATTACTTACTCGATCAAACCACCTCACACCACACATTGTCCTCAAACATCTCATTTCCAACACATCCACCCTCCTGCGCACAACTCTATCCAGAGCCCACGCCTCGCAACCATACAACATTGTTGGAACCACTATTCCTTCAAACATACCCATTTTTGCTTTCCGAGATAATGTTCTCGACTTCCACACATTCTTCAAGGCTCCCAGGATTTTCGCCCCCTCCCCCACCCTATGATTCACTTCCGTTTCCATGGTTCCATCCGCTGCCAGATCCACTCCCAGATATATAAAACACTTTACTTCCTCCAGTTTTTCTCCATTCAAACTTACTTCCCAATTGACTTGACCCTCAACCCTACTGTACCTAATAACCTTGCTCTTATTCACATTTACTCTTAACTTTCTTCTTTCACACACTTTACCAAACTCAGTCACCAGCTTCTGCAGTTTCTCACATGAATCAGCCACCAGCGCTGTATCATCAGCGAACAACAACTGACTCACTTCCCAAGCTCTCTCATCCCCAACAGACTTCATACTTGCCCCTCTTTCCAAAACTCTTGCATTCACCTCCCTAACAACCCCATCCATAAACAAATTAAACAACTATGGAGACATCACACACCCCTGCCGCAAACCTACATTCACTGAGAACCAATCACTTTCCTTTCTTCCTACACGTACGCATGCCTTACATCCTCAATAAAAACTTTTCACTGATTCTAACAACTTGCCTCCCACACCATATATTCTTAATACCTTCCACAGAGCATCTCTATCAACTCTATCATATGCCTTCTCCAGATCCATAAATGCTACATACAAATCCATTTGCTTTTCTAAGTATTTCTCACATACATTCTTCAAAGAAAACACCTGATCCACACATCCTCTACCACTTCTGAAACCACATTGCTCTTCCTCAATCTGAAGCTCTGTACATGCCTTCACCCTCTCAATCAATACCCTCCCATATAATTTACCAGGAATACTCAACAAACTTATACCTCTGTAATTTGAGCACTCACTCTTATCCCCATTGCCTTTGTACAATGGCAGTATGCACGCATTCCGCCAATCCTCAGGCACCTCACCATGAGTCATACATACATTAAATAACCTTACCAACCAGTCAACAATACAGTCACCCCCTTTTTTAATAAATTCCACTGCAATACCATCCAAACCTGCTGCCTTGCCGGCTTTCATCTTCCGCAAATCTTTTACTACCTCTTCTCTGTTTACCAAATCATTTTCCCTAACCCTCTCACTTTGCACACCACCTCAACCAAAACACCCTATATCTGCCACTCTATCATCAAACACATTCAACAAACCTTCAAAATACTCACTCCATCTCCTACTCACATCACCACTACTTGTTATCACCTCCCCATTTGCGCCCTTCACTGAAATTCCCATTTGCTCCCTTGTCTTACGCACTTTATTTACCTCCTTCCAGAACATCTTTTTACTCTCCCTGAAATTTAATGATACTCTCTCGCCCCAGCTCTCATTTGCCCTCTTTTTCACCTCTTGCACCTTTCTCTTGACCTCCTGTCTCTTTCTTTTATACATCTCCCACTCACTTGCATTTTTTCCCTGCAAAAATCATCCGAATGCCTCTCTCTTCTCTTTCACTAATAATCTTACTTCTTCATCCCACCACTCACTACCCTTTCTAATCAACCCACCTCCCACGCTTCTCATGCCACAAGCATCTTTTGCGCAATCCATCACTGATTCCCTAAATACATCCCATTCCTCCCCCACTCCCCTTATTTCCATTGTTCTCACCTTTTTCCATTCTGTACTCAGTCTCTCTTGGTACTTCCTCACACAAGTCTCCTTCCCAAGCTCAGTTACTCTCACCACCCTCTTCACCCCAACATTCACTCTTCTTTTCTGAAAACCCATACAAATCTTCACCTTAGCCTCCACAAGATAATGATCACACATCCCTCCCGTTGCACCTCTCAGCACATTAACATCCAAAAGTCTCTCTTTCGCGCGCCTGTCAATTAACACGTAATCCAATAACGCTCTCTGGCCATCTCTCCTACTTACATACGTATACTTATGTATATCTCGCTTTTTAAACCAGGTATTCCCAATCACCAGTCCTTTTTCAGCACATAAATCTACAAGCTCTTCAACATTTCCATTTACAACACTGAACACCCCATGTATACCAATTATTCCCTCAACTGCCACATTACTCACCTTTGCATTCAAATCACCCATCACTATAACCCGGTCTCGTGCATCAAAACCACTAACACACTCATTCAGCTGCTCCCAAAACACTTGCCTCTCATGATCTTTCTTCTCATGCCCAGGTGCATATGCACCAATAATTACCCATCTCTGTCCATCAACTTTCAGTTTTACCCATATTAATCGAGAATTTACTTTCTTACATTCTATCACATACTCCCACAACTCCTGTTTCAGGAGTAGTGCTACTCCTTCCCTTGCTCTTGTCCTCTCACTAACCCCTGACTTTACTCCCAAGACATTCCCAAACCACTCTTCCACTTTACCCTTGAGCTTCGTTTCACTCAGAGCCAAAACATCGAGGTTCCTTTCCTCAAACATACTACCTATCTCTCCTTTTTTCACATCTTGGTTACATCCACACACATTTAGACACCCCAATCTGGGTCTACGAGGAGGATGAGCACTCCCCGCTTGACTCCTTCTGTTTCCCATTTTTTTTAGAAAGTTAAAATACAAGGAGGGGAGGATATCTGGCCCCCGCTCCCGTCCCCTCTAGTCGCCTTCTACGACACGTAAGGAATGCGTGGGAAGTATTCTTTCACCCCTATCCCCATTTATATATATATATATATATATATATATATATATATATATATATATATATATATATATATATATATATATATATATATATATCGTCCAAATGCCTCTCTCTTCTCTTTCACTAATACTCTTACTTCTTCATCCCACCACTCACTACCCTTTCTAATCAACCCACCTCCCACTCTTCTCATGCCACAAGCATCTTTTGCGCAATCCATCACTGATTCCCTAAATACATCCCATTCCTCCCCCACTCCCCTTACTTCCATTGTTCTCACCTTTTTCCATTCTGTACTCAGTCTCTCCTGGTACTTCCTCACACAAGTCTCCTTCCCAAGCTCACTTACTCTCACCACCCTCTTCACCCGAACATTCACTCTTCTTTTCTGAAAACCCATACAAATCTTCAACTTAGCCTCCACAAGATAATGATCAGACATCCCTCCAGTTGCACCTCTCAGCACATTAACATCCAAAAGTCTCTCTTTCGCGCGCCTGTCAATTAACACGTAATCCAATAACGCTCTCTGGCCATCTCTCCTACTTACATAAGTATACTTATGTATATCTCGCTTTTTAAACCAGGGGAAAAATGAAATTGAGTGGGAGACGTATAAAAGAAAGAGACAGGAGGTCAAGAGAAAGGTGCAAGAGGTGAAAAAAAGGGCAAATGAGAGTTGGGGTGAGAGAGAATAAAAAGATGTTCTGGAAGGAGGTAAATAAAGTGCGTAAGACAAGGGAGCAAATGGGAACTTCAGTGAAGGGCGCAAATGGGGAGGTGATAACAAGTAGTGGTGATGTGAGGAGATGGAGTGAGTACTTTGAAGGTTTGTTGAATGTGTTTGATGATAGAGTGGCAGATATAGGGTGTTTTGGTCGAGGTGGTGTGCAAAGTGAGAGGGTTAGGGAAAATGATTTGGTAAACAGAGAAGAGGTAGTGAAAGCTTTGCGGAAGATGAAAGCCGGCAAGGCAGCAGGTTTGGATGGTATTGCAGTGGAATTTATTAAAAAAGGGGGTGACTGTATTGTTGACTGGTTGGTAAGGTTATTTAATGTATGTATGACTCATGGTGAGGTGCCTGAGGATTGGCGGAATGCGTGCATAGTGCCATTGTACAAAGGCAAAGGGGATAAGAGTGAGTGCTTAAATTACAGAGGTATAAGTTTGTTGAGTATTCCTGGTAAATTATATGGGAGGGTGTTGATTGAGAGGGTGAAGGCATGTACAGAGCATCAGATTGGGGAAGAGCAGTGTGGTTTCAGAAGTGGTAGAGGATGTGTGGATCAGGTGTTTGCTTTGAAGAATGTATGTGAGAAATACTTAGAAAAGCAAATGGATTTGTATGTAGCATTTATGGATCTGGAGAAGGCATATGATAGAGTTGATAGAGATGCTCTGTGGAAGGTATTAAGAATATATGGTGTGGGAGGAAAGTTGTTAGAAGCAGTGAAAAGTTTTTATCGAGGATGTAAGGCATGTGTACGTGTAGGAAGAGAGGAAAGTGATTGGTTCTCAGTGAATGTAGGTTTGCGGCAGGGGTGTGTGATGTCTCCATGGTTGTTTAATTTGTTTATGGATGGGGTTGTTAGGGAGGTAAATGCAAGAGTTTTGGAAAGAGGGGCAAGTATGAAGTCTGTTGGGGATGAGAGAGCTTGGGAAGTGAGTCAGTTGTTGTTCGCTGATGATACAGCGCTGGTGGCTGATTCATGTGAGAAACTGCAGAAGCTGGTGACTGAGTTTGGTAAAGTGTGTGGAAGAAGAAAGTTAAGAGTAAATGTGAATAAGAGCAAGGTTATTAGGTACAGTAGGGTTGAGGGTCAAGTCAATTGGGAGGTGAGTTTGAATGGAGAAAAACTGGAGGAAGTAAAGTGTTTTAGATATCTGGGAGTGGATCTGGCAGCGGATGGAACCATGGAAGCGGAAGTGGATCATAGGGTGGGGGAGGGGGCGAAAATTCTGGGGGCCTTGAAGAATGTGTGGAAGTCGAGAACATTATCTCGGAAAGCAAAAATGGGTATGTTTGAAGGAATAGTGGTTCCAACAATGTTGTATGGTTGCGAGGCGTGGACTATGGATAGAGTTGTGCGCAGGAGGATGGATGTGCTGGAAATGAGATGTTTGAGGACAATGTGTGGTGTGAGGTGGTTTGATCGAGTGAGTAACGTAAGGGTAAGAGAGATGTGTGGAAATAAAAAGAGCGTGGTTGAGAGAGCAGAAGAGGGTGTTTTGAAGTGGTTTGGGCACATGGAGAGAATGAGTGAGGAAAGATTGACCAAGAGGATATATGTGTCGGAGGTGGAGGGAACGAGGAGAAGAGGGAGACCAAATTGGAGGTGGAAAGATGGAGTGAAAAAGATTTTGTGTGATCGGGGCCTGAACATGCAGGAGGGTGAAAGGAGGGCAAGGAATAGAGTGAATTGGATCGATATGGTATACCGGGGTTGACGTGCTGTCAGTGGATTGAATCAAGGCATGTGAAGCGTCTGGGGTAAACCATGGAAAGCTGTGTAGGTGTGTATATTTGCGTGTGTGGACGTATGTATATACATGTGTATGGGGGGGGGGGGGTTGGGCCATTTCTTTCGTCTGTTTCCTTGCGTTACCTCGCAAACGCGGGAGACAGCGACAAAGTATAATAAAAAAAAATAAATAATGTATATATATTTATTTATTTATTCATTTATTTTGCTTTGTCGCTGTCTCCCGCATTAGCGAGGTAGCGCAAGGAAGCAGACGAAGGAATGGCCCAACCCACCCACATACACATCCACGTCCACACACGCAAATATACATACCTATACATCTCAACGTATACATATATTTACACACACACAGACATATACATATATATACACATGTACATAATTCATACTGTCTGCCTTTATTCATTCCCATCGCCACCCCGCCACACATGAAATAACAACCCCCTCCCCCCTCATGTACGCGAGGTAGCGCTAGTAAAAGACAACTAAGGCCACTTTCTTTCACACTCAGTCTCTAGCTGTCATGTAATAATGCACCGAAACGACAGCTCCCTTTCCACATCCAGGCCCCACAGAACTTTACATAGTTTGCCCCAGACGCTTCACATGCCATGGTTCAATCCGTTGACAGCACGTCGACCCCGGTATACCATATCGTTCCAGTTCACTCTGTTCCTCGCACGCCTTTCACCCTCCTGCATGTTCAGGCCCCGATCACTCAAAATCTTTTTCACTCCATCTTTCCACCTCCAATTTGGTCTCCCACTTCTCCTCGTTCCCTCCACCTCTGAAACATATATCCTCTTGGTCAATCTTGCCTCACTCATTCTCTCCATGTGCCCAAACCATTTCAAAACACCCTCTTCTGCTCTCTCAACCACACTCTTTTCATTATCACACATTTCCCTTACCTTATTATTATTTACTCGATCAAACCACTCACATCACATATTGTCCTCAAACTTCTCATTTCCAGCACATCCACCCTCCTGCGCACAACTCTATCCATAGCCCACGCATCGCAACCATATAACATTGTTGGAACCACTATTCCTTCAAACATACCCATTTTTGCTTTCCGAGATAATGTTCTCGACTTCCACACATTCTTCAACGCTCCCAGAACTTTCGCCCCTACCCCACCCTATGATTAACTTCCGCTTCCATGCTTCCATCCGCTGCCAAATCCACTCCCAGATATCTAAAACACTTCACTTCCTCCAGTTTTTCTCCATTCAAATTTACCTCCCACTTGACTTGTCCCTCAACCTTACTGTACCTAATGATCTTGCTCTTATTCACATTTATTCTCAGCTTTCTTCTTTCACACACTTTACCAAACTCAGTCACCAGTTTTTGCAGTTTCTCACACGAATCAGCCACCAGCGCTGTATCATCAGCGAACAACTGACTCACTTCCCAAGCTCTCTCATCCACAACAGACTGTATACTTGCTCCTCTTTCTAAAACCTTTGCATTCACCTCCCAAACAACCCCATCCATAAACAAAATAAACAACCATCAAAACTACTAACACACTCACTCAGCTGCTCCCAAAACACTTGCCTCTCATGATCTTTCTTCTCATGCCCAGGTGCATATGCACCAATAATCACCCATCTCTCCCCATCCACTTTCAATTTTCAATATCAATCTAGAATTTACTTTCTTACACTCTATCGCATACTCCCACCACTCCTGTTTCAGGAGTAGTGCTACTCCTTCCATTGCTCTCGTCCTCTCACTAACCCCTGACTTTACTCCCAAGACATTTCCAAACCACTCTTCCCCTTTACCCTTAAGCTTCGTTTCACTCAGAGCCAAAACATTCAGGTTCCTTTCCTCAAACATACCACCTATCTCTCCTTTTTTCTCATCTTGGTTACATCCACACACACTTAGACACCTCAGTCTGATCCTTCGAGGAGGATGAGCACTCCCCGCGTGGCTCCTTTTTCCCCTTTTAGAAAGTTAAAATACAAGGAGGGGAGGGTTTCCAGCCCCCCGCTCCCGTCCCCTTTAGTCGCCTTCTACGACACGTGAGTAATGAGTGGGAAGTATTCTTTCTCCCCTATCCCCAGGGATATATATATATATATATATATATATGTTTATGGATGGGGTTGTTAGGGAGGTGAATGCAAGAGTTTTAGAAAGAGGGGCAAGTATGAAGTCTGTTGGGGATGAGAGAGCTTGGGAAGTGAGTCAGTTGTTGTTCGCTGATGATACAGCGCTGGTGGCTGATTCATGTGAGAAACTGCAGAAGCTGGTGACTGAGTTTGGTAAAGAGTGTGAAAGAAGAAAGTTAAGAGTAAAAGTGAATAAGAGCAAGGTTATTAGGTACAGTAGGGTTGAGGGTCAAGTCAATTTGGGAGGTAAGTTTGAATGGAGAAAAACTGGAGGAAGTAAAGTGTTTTAGATATCTGGGAGTGGATCTGGCAGCGGATGGAACCATGGAAGCGGAAGTGGATCATAGGGTGGGGGAGGGGGCGAAAATCCTGGGAGCCTTGAAGAATGTGTGGAAGTCGAGAACATTATCTCGGAAAGCAAAAATGGGTATGTTTGAAGGAATAGTGGTTCCAACAATGTTGTATGGTTGCGAGGCGTGGGCTATGGATAGAGTTGTGCGCAGGAGGATGGATGTGCTGGAAATGAGATGTTTGAGGACAATGTGTGGTGTGAGGTGGTTTGATCGAGTAAGTAATGTAAGGGTAAGAGAGATGTGTGGAAATAAAAAGAGCGTGGTTGAGAGAGCAGAAGAGGGTGTTTTGAAATGGTTTGGGCACATGGAGAGAATGAGTGAGGAGAGATTGACCAAGAGGATATATGTGTCGGAGGTGGAGGGAACGAGGAGAAGTGGGAGACCAAATTGGAGGTGGAAAGATGGAGTGAAAAAGATTTTGTGTGATCGGGGCCTGAACATGCAGGAGGGTGAAAGGAGGGCAAGGAATAGGGTGAATTGAATCGATGTGGTATACCGGGGTTGACGTGCTGTCAGTGGATTGAATCAGGGCATGTGAAGCGTCTGGGGTAAACTATGGAAAGCTGTGTAGGTATGTATATTTGCGTGTGTGGACGTATGTATATACATGTGTATGGGGGTGGGTTGGGCCATTTCTTTCGTCTATTTCCTTGCCCTAACTCGCAAACGCGGGAGACAGCGACAAAGCAAAAAAAAGAAATATATATATATATATATATATATATATATATATATATATATATATATATATATATATATATATACACATAAGGTGAGTAATGTGGCAGTTGAGGGAATAATTGGTATGCATGGGGTGTTCAGTGTTGTAAATGGAAATGGTGAAGAGCTTGTAGATTTATGTGCTGAAAAAGGACTGATGATTGGGAATACCTGGTTTAAAAAGCGAGATATACATAAGTATACTTATGTAAGTAGGAGAGATGGCCAGAGAGCGTTATTGGATTACGTGTTAATTGACAGGCGCGCGAAAGAGAGACTTTTGGATGTTAATGTGCTGAGAGGTGCAACTGGAGGGATGTCTGATCATTATCTTGTGGAGGCTAAGGTGAAGATTAGTATGGGTTTTCAGAAAAGAGGAGTGAATGTTGGGGTGAAGAAGGTGGTGAGAGTAAGTGAGCTTGGGAAGGAGACCTGTGTGGGGAAGTACCAGGAGAGACTGTGTACAGAATGGAAAAAGGTGAGAACAATGGAAGTAAGGGGAGTGGGGGAGGAATGGGATGTATTTAGGGAATCAGTGATGGATTGCGCAAAAGATGCTTGTGGCATGAGAAGAGTGGGAGGTGGGCTGTTTAGAAAGGGTAGTGAGTGGTGGGATGAAGAAGTAAGAGTATTAGTGAAAGAGAAGAGAGAGGCATTTGGACGATTTTTGCAGGGAAAAAATGCAATTGAGTGGGAGAAGTATAAAAGAAAGAGACAGGAGGTCAAGAGAAAGGTGCAAGAGGTGAAAAAAAGGGCAAATGAGAGTTGGGGTGAGAGTCTATCAGTAAATTTTAGGGAGAATAAAAAGATGTTCTGGAAGGAGGTAAATAGGGTGCGTAAGACAAGGGAGCAAATGGGAACTTCAGTGAAGGGCGCAAATGGGGAGGTGATAACAAGTAGCGGTGATGTGAGAAGGAGATGGAATGAGTATTTTGAAGGTTTGTTGAATGTGTCTGATGACAGAGTGGCAGATATAGGGTGTTTTGGTCGAGGTGGTGTGCAAAGTGAGAGGGTTAGGGAAAATGATTTGGTAAACAGAGAAGAGGTAGTAAAAGCTTTGCGGAAGATGAAAGCCGGCAAGGCAGCAGGTTTGGATGGTATTGCAGTGGAACTTATTAAAAAAGGGGGGTGACTGTATTGTTGACTGGTTGGTAAGGTTATTTAATGTATGTATGACTCATGGTGAGGTGCCTGAGGATTGGCGGAATGCGTGCATAGTGCCATTGTACAAAGGCAAAGGGGATAAGAGTGAGTGCTCAAATTACAGAGGTATAAGTTTGTTGAGTATTCCTGGTAAATTATATGGGAGGTTATTGATCGAGAGGGTGAAGGCATGTACAGAGCATCAGATTGGGGAAGAGCAGTGCGGTTTCAGAAGTGGTAGAGGATGTGTGGATCAGGTGTTTGCTTTGAAGAATGTATGTGAGAAATACTTAGAAAAGCAAATGGATTTGTATGTAGCATTTATGGATCTGGAGAAGGCATATGATAGAGTTGATAGAGATGCTCTGTGGAAGGTATTAAGAATATATGGTGTGGGAGGCAAGTTGTTAGAAGCAGTGAAAAGTTTTTATCGAGGATGTAAGGCATGTGTACGTGTAGGAAGAGAGGAAAGTGATTGGTTCTCAGTGAATGTAGGTTTGCGGCAGGGGTGTGTGATGTCTCCATGGTTGTTTAATTTGTTTATGGATGGGGTTGTAAGGGAGGTAAATGCAAGAGTCCTGGAAAGAGGGGCAAGTATGAAGTCTGTTGGGGATGAGAGAGCTTGGGAAGTGAGTCAGTTGTTGTTCGCTGATGATACAGCGCTGGTGGCTGATTCATGTGAGAAACTGCAGAAGCTGGTGACTGAGTTTGGTAAAGTGTGTGGAAGAAGAAAGTTGAGAGTAAATGTGAATAAGAGCAAGGTTATTAGGTACAGTAGGGGTGAGGGTCAAGTCAATTGGGAGGTGAGTTTGAATGGAGAAGAACTGGAGGAAGTGAAGTGTTTTAGATATCTGGGAGTGGATCTGTCAGCGGATGGAACCATGGAAGCGGAAGTGGATCATAGGGTGGGGGAGGGGGCGAAAATTTTGGGAGCCTTGAAAAATGTGTGGAAGTCGAGAACATTATCTCGGAAAGCGAAAATGGGTATGTTTGAGGGAATAGTGGTTCCAACAATGTTGTATGGTTGCGAGGCGTGGGCTATGGATAGAGATGTGCGCAGGAGGATGGATGTGCTGGAAATGAGATGTTTGAGGACAATGTGTGGTGTGAGGTGGTTTGATCGAGTAAGTAACGTAAGGGTAAGAGAGATGTGTGGAAATAAAAAGAGCGTGGTTGAGAGAGCAGAAGAGGGTGTTTTGAAATGGTTTGGGCACATGGAGAGAATGAGTGAGGAGAGATTGACCAAGAGGATATATGTGTCGGAGGTGGAGGGAACGAGGAGAAGAGGGAGACCAAATTGGAGGTGGAAAGATGGAGTGAAAAAGATTTTGTGTGATCGGGGCCTGAACATGCAGGAGGGTGAAAGGAGGGCAAGGAATAGAGTGAATTGGAGTCATGTGGTATACAGGGGTTGACGTGCTGTCAGTGGATTGAATCAAGGCATGTGAAGCGTCTGGGGTAAACCATGGAAAGCTGTGTAGGTGTGTATATTTGCGTGTGTGGACGTGTGTATGTACATGTGTATGGGGGGGGGGGGGCCTTTTCTTTCGTCTGTTTCCTTGCGCTACCTCGCAAACGCGGGAGACAGCGACAAAGTATAAAAAAAAAAAAAAAAAAAAAAAAAAAATATACACATAAAGTATCAAAGTATGCAAATGTGTGTAGTGTATTCTTTGCCTCTTCCTCTCTCATTATCGAAGCGTTCATGCCAGCAACTTTAGCCCTACTAAAGTTAAGATAAATTCTTAGGCTAGATTATCATTATCATACCCCGAGCACTGGAACAACCCATTAGATCTTTATCAACCGCTCAAGTTTACAACACAAAGTTGCAAGGAGTTGCAGCAAGGGTCCTGCAGACTCGTGAGAGGCTCTCACGCTAGCCCTTTGGTCTTTGTATTCATGGCAGGGAAAAGGAGTCCACCTACCTTCATCCTTTCGGTGGAATTATCAGGAAAAAGGTATAATTAGAGTTTCCTCTCCGCTGAGCTGGAGGGTGTGAGGCTCTTGGTTCGCAAGACAAGGAGGGATCCTAATGTCCTTTTTGTGAGGATGCAGGAGGTGCCGGTGCGTCCTGAGCGTGCGCGAGGCTGTGAAGGATACAGGAGTTTCCTTATGACCTGTGCATGGGGGACGCCAGGGATTAGACTCCCAACTGCTCAGAGAGTGAGAGTCTTGGGGGATGGAGGACTCTGGGCCCCTCTGTGTGTGTGTGTGTGTGTGTGTGTGTGTGTGTGTGTGTGTGTGTGTGCGTGCGTGTGGGCAGGACTCTCCTCTGGCCGCAGGGTGGAGCACTCCCGGTGAGGATATATTTCTGGGAGGGAGCGAGAGTCGCAGGATTTAGGAGACTTCTACATCCTTAGAAGTAGGATATAGGACTCCCTTAGTGCCCCGACAGCCCCGGGCACAGGCCTCTCTTATGTGCACGGCGCTGTAAATCCTGTAGGATTTGTCCTCTTGACGTGGCATGACCTGCTGGTCCCTGGGACTCCAGGTTATGGCCACTGCTCTGTTAGTTTACTGCTGTTGAAGGGTTATATTTACCTGTGTTCCCCGGGGCCTGCCCAGGTGAGGCATGCTAGGGGCGCCTCGTAAACGGATTGCCCCTGCCTGCTGGGGAGAGTAATTTCATGTGTGTTGAAAATACACAGTTATATTTATACATATAAATATATGCTCTCACTTTATATAGCCTCTCACTTTATATTCTTTTTCAGTTTTAATTTGCGTTAGCGTGATTCTCTCTGATGTGTGTGTGTGTGTGTGTGTGTGTGTGTGTGTGTGTGTGTGTGTGTGTGTGTATATATATATATATATATATATATATATATATATATATATATATATATATATATATATATATATTCCCTGGGGATAGGGGAGAAAGAATACTTCCCACGTATTCCCTGCGTGTCGTAGAAGGCGACTAAAAGGGAAGGGAGCGGGGGGCTGGAAATCCTCCCCTCTCGTTTTTTTTTTTTTTTTTTTTCTCCAAAAGAAGGAACAGAGAAGAGGGCCAGGTGAGAATATTCCCTCAAAGGCCCATTCCTCTGTTCTTAACGCTACCTCGCTATCGCGGGAAATGGCGAATAGTATAAAAAAAAGATATATATATATATATATATATATATATATATATATATATATATATATATAAGTGAAGTGTTTTAGATATCTGGGAGTGGATCTGTCAGCGGATGGAACCATGGAAGCGGAAGTGGATCATAGGGTGGGGGAGGGGGCGAAAATTTTGGGAGCCTTGAAAAATGTGTGGAAGTCGAGAACATTATCTCGGAAAGCAAAAATGGGTATGTTTGAAGGAATAGTGGTTCCAACAATGTTGTATGGTTGCGAGGCGTGGGCTATGGATAGAGTTGTGCGCAGGAGGATGGATGTGCTGGAAATGAGATGTTTGAGGACAATGTGTGGTGTGAGGTGGTTTGATCGAGTAAGTAACGTAAGGGTAAGAGAGATGTGTGGAAATAAAAAGAGCGTGGTTGAGAGAGCAGAAGAGGGTGTTTTGAAATGGTTTGGGCACATGGAGAGAATGAGTGAGGAAAGATTGACCAAGAGGATATATGTGTCGGAGGTGGAGGGAACGAGGAGAAGAGGGAGACCAAATTGGAGGTGGAAAGATGGAGTGAAAAAGATTTTGTGTGATCGGGGCCTGAACATGCAGGAGGGTGAAAGGAGGGCAAGGAATAGAGTGAATTGGAGCGATGTGGTATACAGGGGTTGACGTGCTGTCAGTGGATTGAATCAAGGCATGTGAAGCGTCTGGGGTAAACCATGGAAAGCTGTGTAGGTATGTATATTTGCGTGTGTGGACGTGTGTATGTACATGTGTATGGGGGGGGGGGCATTTCTTTCGTCTGTTTCCTTGCGCTACCTCGCAAACGCGGGAGACAGCGACAAAGTATAAAAAAAAAAAAAAAAAAAAAATATATATATATATATATAATGCCTTCCAGCAGCAAGGATTCGAACTTGCTACCATTTGTGTGGTAGCTGGTGCATGGTGTTGAAGGGCATCATGTGTCTTGAGAAAGTGCGCGCTCATTGCATTGGATTCGTGTGGTACACCTCCATGTTCTTCAACATTTTAAACCGTCAGTTTGTCTGTAATTCTTTATTCACTTCCATTCTTACCACCTCTTTGCCCAGTGTACTATCTCCGACCCTTCCGTGGAGCGCACTAGGCTGCGTGGTCGTGTTCTCATGGTAGCTGGGCCTTAGTTCCGTGGAACCTCCTACTTCCGAATTGGTGGTTTGTGGGTTGACGGGGTATAACAGTTGCTTTTTGGGTTCACTATAGTCCCATTTCGATACTGCTTTTCAAACCAGGTGTTCACCGTCAACATTCCTCCAGCTGTTCTTAAAACTTGAAGGTTACCATCAGGTCACCCTTCTCTTCTCTCTCCTCCAGGATGGACAGTTGTGTAGGTCTCAGCCTCTCACTGTAGCTCAGCTATCAGGTACCATATTAGTTGCTCTTCTCTGGCTCCTCTTATTCAGATCTCTGTGCATCTCAAGCCGTCGGGAACCAGACTTGAGAAGCATAGTCCAAGTCTTAGTGTAATATATGGAGTGAATGTCTTACCAAACCTTTCCTTATGCATAAAGTTGGATGTCATCCTCCTGTGTGTCGGCACACAAGTTTGCCTCTTTCTCCGTTCTCCTGATATGGAATTCTGGCGACAAGTTAAGATACACTGTCGACCGCCGGGTCTCGCTCTCTCACACAGAGTCTTGTGACTGTTTGTTGTATCCCGTGCTGGATAACAACGTCACGTAGGGGGTTCCTCCTCCACTGTGTCTCGTCCTCATTACCGTGCACGTCGGCTGAGCTTCATCAACCATTCATCAGACCTACTTTAGAGTCAGTCCAGGTCCGGCCTGTGAGCTGATGCAATCGTCCTCATTTAGTTATCTCGCTGGCATCATCCGCAGACGCGTCCACGTTAAGAGTCCAGTCCGTCAGGCAGTGTGGTTGTACTGTTTTAGGGTGGGAGGGAAGAGGAGGTGTATAGTCATCTGGACATTCTTGAGTGCCATTGTGTGTGTGTGTGTGTGTGTGTGTGTGTGTATTGAGCCTGAAACGTTCGTATTTGGTTCTGTAAACTGGTGATAGCGCCACACAGCTGGATCAAACTGTGGCGCAGCAATTTATGCCACAGTTTTCGATCATTTCAGTCCCGGAGGTGCAGGTGGGGGAGGCTCGTCATCGGCTGGCTCCTGACCTGCGTGATCAAGATGATTGAACTTAGACGACTGTCCGGCTCGGGTTTGATTAACACTTTAAAGGCGATGGTACGACCCACGGGGGTGGTGGCCTGACTTTTGACCTGATTCTTAAGGGTCAGGTCACAGACCATCATGCATGGTGCTCAGGGGTAGTGTACCGTCCTGCTCAAAGGTCAGGACGTCACACTCAAAGACTGTACCGTCTCGTGCTCATGAGTGTTACCTTGGTGCTCAAGTATCCTACAGTCTTGCTCAAGGGCCGCATAGTCGAACTCAAGGGTGGCACCGTCATGCTCAAGGCCCGTGCCGTTCTGCCTGATGGTGTATGATAAAAAGAAAGACGGGCAGTCGGTGTTTTGTGTGTCTCCATCCTGCCAGCCGCCCGCCTATCAGAACCTCGGCTTTACTGTGAGGGAGGATGTGAATGGTTGGCTGGTGGTGGTGTCGGGCTAATGTTGGCTTATAGGAAACTCGTGAACTGGCGAGGGAGAGTTGAAAGAAGTTAGGGGGCGAGAGAAGAAGGAACATGGTGATGGAGGGAGAGGAAGACCGGAGGAGGAGGAGGAGGAGGAGGAGAAGTGGTGGCAGCCAGCGAGGGATGAGAAATTAATGAGGCTGGGAAGAAGTATAAAACATTCCTTTCTGTGTAAGTCAGAGAGTAAAACGAATGGGAAAATAAGATCTGGGGGAAATATTTAGACCCGCTGGAGCAAACGTTGGATGTTGGTGACTCTCCTGATGCCGAGGTTCCGTCTGTGTCTGTCTCCCTGTCTGGCCCTCCCAGTCACTGTGTAGTTACCTGTCTGTACGGTACTGGGAGGGAGTTCTACACTCGTGGGAATCTCATCTCTTGAACTTTACTGTCGCTCGGCTTTTTAAACTGATGCATGTTGTCCGCATTCACTGTCTTATGACCCATGTTATTTCATTCATTTACTACGTTTACACTGTAAAAGTGCTTCAGTATATCTCCTCTAACACGTTTCGTATTTAGTACCATGGTGTGGCCTCGGGTTCCTATGTGTTTTGCATCTTTCGAAGAACCGTTCTCTGTTGACGTCACGAGACTGGTTTCACATTTTGACACATTGTGATCATGTTAACTCTTGCCTCTTCCGTGGCGGATACATGCATGGCCTCGAGCCACACATTGTAACTCGGCTATTTTAATTCTTGATACCATCGTCGCTTCCTCGTCTGGTCCTGCTCTGCTTGTCCTGCGTGTGCCTAATGTATGGTGAGTGCACTTAAGAAGTATATATTCGAGTTTGGGTTTCCTGATATAGGATATGAACAGCTTGTTTTCCAACCTGGACACTGCGTCCCCTCCTCATTGGCGCTTTCATAAGTGGAATTTCATCAAGCAAGTATCAGACCAACGCAGGAGTTTGTCTAGGTCCCCTTGTAAGTTGATGCCATCGTGTTTATCGTATGTCGTACTTTACGGACCACGGACCACGGACCACGGCTGTCAGGGAGGTTGGTCCGCAGTCGGTCCGCATCGGTCTCCTTTCTTATAGATGGGTACGAAATTGTCGTCTTTCACGGCCATTGCACTAGACTCTCCTCCAGCGACATCTTGAACAATATTTTCACGTTGCCTGTCGAACGAGCCTGCGAACTATCGCTGTACATATGGAGAATCTTTATCAGAATCATGAACCTTATGTTGGCCAAGGACCTTTAACCGGTCTATTTTTGCCTTTTTATTTTTTCATTGTTTTTTTATTGTAGCGTCTTCCTGTGTGAGAACACTTTTGAACTTGTTGTTCACTTCCTCACACATCCTTACATCACCCCCAACAACTTTCGCCATCGGGTCCCTTACGCAGATTATCACCGCTGTAACTGATAATTCATTCCTGACGAAGTTCTGAAAAAAAGTTCTGAATTCTCTCCTGCTTTGTTCACGATGTTCTTCTTCAAGTTTTGGTGTTCCTCAGTTGTTCACCCGCTCTGCTCGGTCCCTGTTCTTGTTCTCTTATACCTTTCAGATGGCGGCTGACTGTAGTGCCTTCTGTACCAGTACATTGCAGTACCTCCCTCAGCTCCCTCGCTTCTTTCACGTCATTTATTGACCCATACATCCATCCCCCAGTGTTAGCCTTGCCCGCTCTGTTTACAGCCAAAGGTACCCAAATTCCTACATCTTTATTGTAAAAAAAAAAAGAATCGCTGAACCCTTCATAACAACGAACTCCATTTCCCAGTTTATGTTCCCATAGAAATGTTTTTTTTTCTTTGTAGTTTCCTGGATTATACTTCTTCTCCGAGTCTGGTTTCCTCTCAGTTCTTTTTTATGTCCTTATTTACCACGTCATCGAGCTCAAGCATTACATGGTCACTTTTTTTTACCGTTTGTTTGATCGTATATGATATTCCCTTAGTGTTCTCCTTGTCTCTGTCTGTCTGTCCATGTGTTGTGCCAGTAGAATGTGTCTCTGTCTGTCTGTCTCTGTTTGACCCAGGAGAAGGTTCGGTGGTGTCTTGCTATCCTGGTATTGCTCTGACTGTATGATTGGGTTGGTCTTATCACCTCTCGTGTGCCCGCTGTGAAGACCTCGGTAGACAATACTATTGCCCGTTGGTTCAAGCCAGCCTTGGGATATGGTCTGTTGGCACCAGCGAACACAGACCCACATGTCCAGCCTATCTAGGGCTGATCTGTTGGTGCCAACGAAGACAGACAGAAGTGTCACATAGTACACAGACTGGTAGACTGGCGAAAAGACTGGCAGACAGGTAAGCAGACGTACTGAATGACAGACAGACCGGAGCTGATCAACAGATAAGCTGTGAGGTATGTAAAAATGACAACCACGTTCAGAAAGAGACATTAAGAGACGCAGGTGATTTTATGGTATTAAGCACGACGCTCCGACCATTGGGCACAACGCCACGACCCTTGGGCACGACGGCACGACTCCCTGATATGATGGCTTGATCTTTGACGTGATCCTTATTAAGGGTCAGTCAGTCAGCGGCCAGACCTTCATACCCAACGGCCTCACCGCCATGATCATGGAGCTCGCATTCCAGTGGCGTCGTACCCTCGTGCTGAAGGGGTCGTTCAGTCATGCACGATGAGGTCGCATGCCGTCATGCTCAAGGGGTCGCATACCGTCCTGCTCCCGGGCGGAAACTGCTTGAGTGGTCAGCAGCAGAGCTTGAGGTGTTCTCTCACATCAACACAGGAAGGACATATGTATCGTGCAGGGGAGGAAGGTGGAGGGAGGACCACAATGAACCAGTAACGCGTGAACAACTGGCGAGGTTCGAGCGAAGCGAGTGTGTCGCCGCCGGAGTGAGGATGACCCCAGTGTGATTCCTGCGAGGTGAGCAGACGTGGAGTTGAGGTACAGGAGGAGTAGATAGGCTGCACATGGAAGGTGAGCGAAGATACGTAGGTGGGTAGATGAAGATGGCACGGGAGGGGACTCAGTGTGATGGCTGCGGTGGAAATGGTGGTAGTAAGGGAGGATTTAAAGATGATGATGGATTGGGAGGGACGGAGAGGGAAGGGATTTGAAGACCTTTAGAGGAGGATGGATGTGTGGGAGGACCTATCGATGTGGATATACATCAGCCGGATGAACGTGGTGGATTGTGGGCTAGATGCAGACGTGGTCGACGGGTGGATGTGATGCAGACGTGGTCGACGGGTGGATGTGATGCAGACGTGGTCGACGGGTGGATGTGATGCAGACGTGGTCGACGGGTGGATGTGATGCAGACGTGGTCGACGGGTGGATGTGATGCAGACGTAGTCGACGGGTGGATGTGATGGATGGTGATTGATGTGGGATAGAAAAGTCAAATTACTGACTGGCAGACAGATAGAAATGGCTAGGGGGCGGTTTGGTCAATCTGTCTGCGAACGATGGGGGAAAAGTTGATATAATTATATAGAAGACGAAGAAACACCTTGTAAAATGAAAGAAATTATGATTAATAAAACTGGTTTATTCCTTCAAGATTGACGAGGTAGAGTGACTTGAGTTGATGGGCGATAAGTCGGAGAAAATGGCCATCAACCTCCAGTTATACGAGCCGGGAAGAGGGAGGGGTTGGGGATGGCTGCCGCCAGAAACTGCCTCACGACCGACGGGGGGAATCTCGGGGTGGAGAGGGATGGGGCGGGGGGACGGCGAATGTTGGAAAGTTAGCGGGGGAAAAACTGGAGCTGGTATCTGTGATGAGTTTAGAGACTGAAGAATAATCCCCCCGGTCAAGGCACAGGTTCTGGAGAGGGAGGGAGGGCAGGCGACCTCCAACCAGCGAGAGTGGGAAGAGGGAAAGTGGAAAGGGATAGGAAGGGAGAAGAGATAGAAAAGGATGAATGGAGTGAGAGGAAATAGGCTGAGAAGTTCTGATAAAGGAAGGAGGTGGGAAAGAAAAATCGTAAATCACCTTCGACACATATATCCTCTTGGTCAATCTTTCCTCACTCATCCTCTCCATGTGCCCAAACCACTTCAAAACACCCTCTTCTGCTCTCTCAACCACGCTCTTTTTATTTCCACACATCTCTCTTACCCTTACGTTACTCACTCGATCAAACCACCTCACACCACACATTGTCCTCAAACATCTCATTTCCAGCACGTCCATCCTCCTGCGCACAACTCTATCCATAGCCCACGCCTCGCAACCATACACCATTGGTGGTACCACTATTCCTTCAAACATACCCATTTTTGCTTTCCGAGATAATGTTCTCGACTTCCACACATTCTTCAAGGCCCCCAGAATTTTCGCCCCCTCCCCCACCCTATGATCCACTTCCGCTTCCATGGTTCCATCCGCTGCCAGATCCACTCCCAGATATCTAAAACACTTCACTTCCTCCAGTTTTTCTCCATTCAAACTCACCCCCCAATTGACTTGACCCTCAACCCTACTGTAAGACGTAAAATCGCAAGTTAAGGAATGCTGGGTTTACCATAACATGAGATGATGTTTACATGTGGAAGTTACAGTGTCAGTGTGACAGGCACGGAGAGGTTGTCCTCAACACAGCAACACGTGGTGTAGGAGGAGAGAATATCATGATAACATCAGAGATGTGAGACACAGGCCGGGGGGGGGGCGGAGGTGTTGTGACACATACGAGAGACGGGCCGCCACGGGTGGATACCTCCATACCCGTGTTATGTAGAAATAGGTAATTACACACACACACACACACACACACACACACACACACACACACACACACACACACACACACACACACACACACAAGTCTCAGCAGGACCAGCCGGAAAGTAATCAGCTGATCCAGTTGCCTGGTGTGTGTGTGTGTGTGTGTGTGTGTGTGTGGTGCTGGAGTGCCTCTATCTCTGGACCGTCTGGACCCCCTCCCCTCCTCAGCCATGTGTGCCCAGCGTGTAATACGAACTTGCAGAGACGTCTGTCGCACGGTACACTGTGCCTGCCCATCCACGAGCACCTACGGCGACATTTTTGTGAAAGGGAGGGCGTGCTCGTAGCGCTAACCGCACTTCTTGCGTGATAAATACGTTTCTCTTTGCTAACATACTCATGGCGAAAGAGGGAGAGCGAGAGTGTGTGTGTGTGTGTGTGTGTGTGTGTGTGTGTGTGTGTGTGTGTGTGTGTGTGTACGCGTTTATACATTCTTGCATGTATGTATGTATATGTATTTAAGTATGGTTGTATGTGTGTGTAACGATGTGCACACGGGGCGGGGGTGTGGGAGGTTTTGCACATGTATGGGTATCATCGCCTCACCTCACTCTTGTATCATACAAGATTCTTGTCATCTGTAATGACCCTCGCACTCACTGGTCCTCCCTTCCATCCCCTCGTTCTGCTGGTCCGTCCGCTACTCTTACACTGTAGATATACCTCATCACATCCCCAGTCATTGTCTGGCTTACTTCCCCGTTGCTCCCAGTCATCACAAAGACCACACAGCATCGACGTCGCCAGGTCCAGTGAGTGGTTTGTGAGGTGCTGTCATGTCTACCCGTGACCTCTCTCAGGCACCGTGTGGGGGGAGATATTTGGAAGGTCTTGTGTCAGGTCTGGCTCAGCTCCCTCACTTGTGTCCTTGTGTACAGACAGATGTTCGTAGACTGGCTCTTACAGATATCCCGGATAGACGGTAAAAGGAGGGAGACAGACACAAGCAGACGAACAGACAGTAAACTCAGACAGACTTGTAACTAGGGAGATGGACAGGTGCGTCAGAAGGGTGAAAGGCGGAAGTCGTCGACGGACAGGCGAAGGAAATAGCGGTCAGGCAGACAGACAGACACAGAGATAAATTTGGGCTCATGGCCAGTCACAGTTAAACAGACAGACATATAACAGCGGACAAAGAGACAGATTTAGACTGACAGAGTCACGTCCACACAGTTTGGTACAGTTTGAGAGAGTGAGGTAGGGGAGCCATGAAGGAGGAGCAGGAGAGGGACTGTAGCCCTTCACCATGATGGGACTGTACCCCTTCAGCATGATGGGACGATCCATGAGCACGACAGAGCCTGGTCTTAAACCTGACCCTTGAGGGTAAGTTTAAGCGCCAGGGCATTATATCTAAAGGTCGCACCCTTGTGTTCGAGGGTCTCTCCTTCTTGCTCAATGCTCGTGCCATTGTGCTCAAGGTCGTACCATTGTACTCAAGGATCGTACTATCGTGCTCAATTGTCGTACCATCGTGCTCAAGGGTCGTACCATCGTGCTCAATTGTCGTACCATCGTGCTCAAGGGTCGTACCATCGTGCTCAAGGGTTGTACCATCGTGCTCAAGGGTAGTAACATCGTGCTCAGGGGTCGTGCCATCGCGTTCAAGGGTCGAGCCGTCTTGCTTAAGGGTTGGAGGCGGCACAAGGGACAGACAGCCAGCAGCAGAGAAAGGAAAGCTGGGGTCACCACCACAGATTACTGAAGGAAAGAAGAAAAGATGAAAGTTGCTGATGGAACAAGGGAGAGGATGTAAACCACGATGGAATGAGTGGGGTGCAGATAGAGGGATGAAAAAGGAGACTAGCAGGGAATGGGAGGACAATTACCGGGATCGTAAAGACACAGGAATTTGCGTAAGTGATGAGGGTAGAGGAGTTGGTGGCTGCGGCAGAAGGGAAGAGTGGACGTGGGGAGCAGGAACCTGTGGCACATTAAGATGACATGATGGTCAGTGATTGAAGAAGAGGAAATGAGACTGGAAGACGTAGTGAGTGTCTGAATGGCACTATCTGCCACCATCACACGCACACAGGCTAGGGCGTGTGTGTGTGTGTGTGTGTGTGTGTGTGTGTGTGTGTGTGTGTGCAAACGTAAGAGTGAAGGCATGCTTCATGGTCCATGAAAACAAGAGACGAAATAATACGAATGTAAAACTCTGTCTCCGTAACACACAAACAGTAGTCACACACATACACGAGTATAGAATGTAGAATATGCCTCACTTCGGGATTGCTTGGAAGCAGTTGCTGTTTTCTTGCCTTATATTTGACTAATAACGTATTTTGTAACTACATTTTTGTACTATACGGGGAGCGATTTCTACATTAGCGGAACCCCGGGCCGTATTCGTGGATGATACGACGGAGCTCGTGCGACGATGTGACGCGGACGTCGCCAAACTCCATCATTGTTAGTCTCCGACGATACGACGGGCCAGGTCGTGCGACGACTCTGTCTCTCAGGTTTGACGGCAGATTGTCTGGTACGTCGCAAGTCACCTGATCGACACGAGACGACCATGAGAGGCGGGGGACATGATCGTTCTGTTCCCCCTCAGAAAGGCGGGAAAGGTCTCTGGTGGTTTTTTTCACTAAAGACGCTGAGGTGGTGCTCTGCAGTTGCGAAGACCACAAAAACACAACAAAGAAAAGGGAGATGTGAAAGGAAATAGCGGACCACTTGAACGCGATCATCTCCGGACGAGAGCTGCCTGGAGGTGACGAAATGTCTGGAGGAGGAACCTAAGGCCAGCAAGAGGCCCTTGTAGGACACCCACGAAAACATGAAGGTGATCAGTAGCAACTTAGTAACTTTTTTTGTTATGCTGGGCTCACGTGAGGCTTATGCCAACATGGCAGAGACCAACAAGTGCATAGCAGAGTCTGTGTGGAGGAGGAAGATGGTGAACGGGTAACTATTTTCAAAGGAACTGACAATCTCGTATGAGATTATAACTTTTATGAACCAAAAGTTTATCATTCCAAAAATAGAATGTAAACAAAAAGGACTTAATCCCGTCTTTATAATTGTAAGTACTTAGTAATAATTTCTTATGTGTTGAAAGCGTCTGTAACTACGTTAGATTCAGGTTGTAAGAAAATTGTACAGTTCCTCGGACGGAAAAGATCGAGAGATTGAATGACTAAATGTCGTAAACAACATTTCCCTGACCTGGAATGAGGTTTGAGTGGGAGAGCGTAAAAGCTTGGTCGTAAGTTAACATGTTCCACCAAGTGACGTATTGACACAGAACTGAAGACAATGAGCGGTAGATCTGCTGCCATTGTGTTCACTTGTGTCATGCTGTACTTGCTGACGGTGAGAGAGAGGGTCTGTCCGATGTAGGATTGGAAAGGATTAAATCCGCTTGTTGGTCACACGCCTTTTGGCTCTCCTAATCTTGCTAATGTATCTAAATGCGCTAGATGTTCCATCCTGAAATATTAAATGACTTGTGATCAACGAAATCACCATTTTAGGTGAATGTATTATGGTCTCTGATGTTATTTTGTATCCGTGTGCAGACTGTGCCTGCAAGATAGCAGTGTTTTACACTCGGAAGCATATGATGAAAAGGATGTTCACATAGTTCAAAGAAAAATGCCTCTTGCATATTGCTTGTCCCTTGCATATGGGGGTGCTGGTAAAGATCAAGAAGCAGAATCAAACGAAAACAAACAAAAGAATATCAAATATCAACGTTTATTGTCCGTGGCTTGGTCTCGCCCGGGGGGGGGGGGGGGGGGGGGGGGGGGGGGGGGGCATCATCCCTGCTCCAGTATGCCATCTGGTAGTCACGTCGTCAGTCAGGCAGGCAGGCAGCGTCGCCTTCCCGTCGCATTAACGCGACTAACGAACGAGTTAGCGTTGCCTTGCCATGTATTACCATAACTGTGAATACGGCGATGCGACGCTGTCACTCTCCATTGTCTGTCGTCTGACTACGGTCCCCCCCCCCCCCCCCCCCCCCCCTCCTCATGAGGCCGTTTTCCTCGTACAACTATGTGATGTAGCCGACCCTTGACCACCATGTAGCTTTTGACTGCTCTCGTAAGCTGTCAACAGTCAGAGTGTCAGTTCTTAGTTAATCCCGTTCACCCACTGGTCTTAATGTGTAATAGTACTTCTTTATGTATTGTACAGTTGCTTAACTTGATGCTATGGCCTTTATCTATCTATCTATCTATCAATCTATCTATCTGTCTCTCTATCTATCTGTCTGTCTATCTTTCTATCTATATATCTGTCTATCTTTCTGTCTATATATATATATATATATATATATATATATATATATATATATATATATATATATGTATATGTATATATATATATATATATATATATATATATATATATATATATATATATATATATATATATATATATATATATATGTATATACTCAACAAACTTATACCTCTGTAATTTGAGCACTCACTCTTATCCCCTTTGCCTTTGTACAATAGCACTATGCACGCATTCCGCCAATCCTCAGGCACCTCACCATGAGTCATACATACATTAAATAACCTTACCAACCAGTCAACAATACAGTCACCCCCCTTTTTTAATAAATTCCACTGCAATACCATCCAAACCTGCTGCCTTGCCGGCTTTCATCTACCGCAAAGCTTTTGCTACCTCTTCTCTGTTTACCAAATCATTCAACCTAACCCTCTCACTTTGCACACCACCTCGACCAAGACACCCTATATCTGCCACTCTATCATCAAACACATTCAACAAACCTTCAAAATACTCACTCCACCTCCTTCTCCTGGTAAATTATATGGGAGGGTATTGATTGAGAGGGTGAAGGCATGTACAGAGCATCAGATTGGGGAAGAGCAGTGTGGTTTCAGAAGTGGTAGAGGATGTGTGGATCAGGTGTTTGCTTTGAGGAATGTATGTGAGAAATACTTAGAAAAGCAAATGGATTTGTATGTAGCATTTATGGATCTGGAGAAGGCATTTGATAGAGTTGATAGAGATGCTCTGTGGAAGGTATTAAGAATATATGGTGTGGGAGGCAAGTTGTTAGAAGCAGTGAAAAGTTTTTATCGAGGATGTAAGGCATGTGTACGTGTAGGAAGAGAGGAAAGTGATTGGTTCTCAGTGAATGTAGGTTTGCGGCAGGGGTGTTTGATGTCTCCATGGTTGTTTAATTTGTTTATGGATGGGATTGTTAGGGAGGTGAATGCAAGAGTTTTGGAAAGAGGGGCAAGTATAAACTCTGTTGTGGATGAGAGAGCTTGGGAAGTGAGTCAGTTGTTGTTCGCTGATGATACAGCGCTGGTGGCTGATTCATGTGAGAAACTGCAGAAGCTGGTGAGTGAGTTTGGTAAAGTGTGTGAAAGAAGAAAGTTAAGAGTAAATGTGAATAAGAGCAAGGTAATTAGGTACAGTAGGGTTGAGGGTCAAGTCAATTGGGAGGTAAGTTTGAATGGAGAAAAACTGGAGGAAGTGAAGTGTTTTAGATATCTGGGAGTGGATCTGGCAGCGGATGGAACCATGGAAGCGGAAGTGGATCATAGGGTGGGGGAGGGGGCGAAAATCCTGTGAGCCTTGAAGAATGTGTGGAAGTCGAGAGCAAAAATGGGTGTGTTTGAAGGAATAGTGGTTCCAACAATGTTGTATGGTTGCGAGGCGTGGGCTATGGATAGAGTTGTGCGCAGGAGGATGGATGTGCTGGAAATGAGATGTTTGAGGACAATGTGTGGTGTGAGGTGGTTTGATCGAGTAAGTAATGTAAGGGTAAGAGAGATGTGTGGAAATAAAAAGAGCGTGGTTGAGAGAGCAGAAGAGGGTGTTTTGAAATGGTTTGGGCGCATGGAGAGAATGAGTGAGGAAAGATTGACCAAGAGGGTATATGTGTGTCGGAGGTGGAGGGAACGAGGAGAAGTGGGAGACCAAATTGGAGGTAGAAAGATGGAGTGAAAAAGATTTTGTGTGATCGGGGCCTGAACATGCAGGAGGGTGAAAGGCGGGCAAGGAATGGAGTGAATTGGATCGATGTGGTATACCGGGGTTGACGTGCTGTCAGTGGATTGAATCAGGGCATGTGAAGCGTCTGGGGTAAACCATGGAAAGCTGTGTAGGTATGTATATTTGCGTGTGTGGACGTATGTATATACATGTGTATGGGGGTGGGTTTGGCCATTTCTTTCGTCTGTTTCCTTGCGCTACCTCGCAAACGCGGGAGACAGCGACAAAGAAAAAAAAAAATATATATATATATATATATATATATATATATATATATATATATATATATATATATATCTATAAATGGGTGTAAGCAGGCAGAATATTGTCTGTAATACACAGTTTGTTAAAGACCAATGCACTTTTGACACTATCTGTTGTTTTTTTCAGTTTTCCGTGCGTTTTATATCGCCAGATATAGTCACTGCAGGTCCTGTTTATTCATTTTCACTTTATTCTTGAAATACACGAGACGTTTCGGGCACATGAATGCTGCCTATCATTAGTCCAGCCGACTATAAATGAAGTAACAGTATAAGGAACAAAACAGGAGGGAGTCACAACTTGAGGATGGGCGGTGTTCGCATGCCCGACATGTCTCATGTATTTCCAGAATAAAAGTGAAAATGAATAAAGGACACTTTTTCATACTTTATCTGATGAAACAAAACGCGTGGAGAGAAAAAATGAGACAGCCTACTGAAGGTAGCGAGTGTTAACCATGCGCTGGTCTCCAGCAAACAGTGTATTTAAAACATAAGAACTCTACTGTTGTCATCATCAGTTTGTTTTTCGAGTCACTTTACTGTACGTGAGCCACAATTATTTCATTTTTTCTCGTGGAACAGGAGTTATTCCAAGGTACTAGTGCTACACTTTTACTACTTTGTAATGAGAAACGACATTCTTAGGCATATGTTCCAATTTGGACTTTTTTTTGTAGATGT
>NC_092239.1:19293890-19343890 GCF_036320965.1 Panulirus ornatus
ATATATATATATATATATATATATATATATATATATATATATATATTATCCCTGGGGATAGGGGAGAAAGAACACTGTCCACGTATTCCCTGCGTTTCGTAGAAGGCGACTAAGAGGAGCCGGGGGCCTGGAAATCCTCCCTACCTGTATAACTTTCCAAAAGAAAGAACAGAGCAAGTCGTCAGGTATGGATTTTCCCACCTAAGGCTCTGCCCTTTGTTCTTGACGCTACCTCGCACACATGGGAATTGGCGAACACACACACACACACACACACACACACACACACACACACACCTAGGTTCAGATGAGTGGGGGAAAATTAGATATGCTTCAGTGGAAGGTTAGGGGCCATATATTTTTCCACCATACGAGAGGGAAGAGTAGGGGGTGACTTGATCACCGTCTTTACATTTTGAATTATACGTATGTTAGCATCAGCAGCGAAGAGTTTTTCGAAAGATGTACTGTGTGTGAGATAAGGCTCCACGTATATGACTCCCACCCCCGTACTGTGTTATTAGGCCCCACGTATATGACTCCCTCCCCCGTACTGTGTTATTAGGCTCCACGTATATGACTCCCTCCCCCGTACTGTGTGTGAGATAAGGCTCCACGTATATGACTCCCTCCCCCGTACTGTGTTATTAGTTAATTACAGTTGGGTAATTACCTCCCCCGAGTCCTGCCAGTGTAGAACATCTCCCCGTACTGTATAATTAGGTGATTACAAGTAGCTGGGTAATTATGTACCTTTGGTTCCTCGAATGTAGAACTGCCTCCCTGGCCGTACGGCAGAAATGGGAAATTCTTGGCCAGCTCTCGGCCCTGGAGTGGGGTGTGTGTGTGTGTGTGGGGGGGGGCTGGCGTTTCCTACAGTGATTCAGTGTTAGTGTTTCACTGTTAAGTGTTGGTCGTGAATCACCGTTACGGGGGCCAGGATGGATGTGAACATTATGGCAGCAGTTAAAGTGTTACGTCCTACGCTTTTGGTTATTGTTGGCTACATTGCACCAGTGGCATGTTGTTTATCCTAGAGGCTCTCTCTCTCTCTCTCTCTCTCTCTCTCTCTCTCTCTCTCTCTCTCTCTCTCTCTCTCTCTCTCTCTCTCTCTAACTTTTCACGGTACGACCCTTAAGCACAGCGAAGGAGAGAGACCCTTGCTGGAGATGGCTCGGCCTTGCTCAAGGGTAGCATCACCGTGTTGGTGGTGGGTGGTGGCGGTGGTGGGTGTGGTGGTGGTGGTGGGTGGTGTTGGTGGTGGGTGGTGGTGGTGGTGGTGGTGTGGTGGTGGTGGTGGTGGTGGTGGTGGTGGTGGTGGTGGTGGGTGGTGGTGGGTGGTGGTGGTGGGTGGTGGTGGTGGTGGTGGGTGTTGGTGGTGGTGGGTGGTGGGTGGTGGTGGTGGTGGTGGTGGTGGGTGGTGGGTGGTGGTGGTGGTGCGGTGGTGGGTGGTGGTGGTGGTGGTGGTGGTGGTGGTGGTGGTGGTGGTGGTGGGTGGTGGTGGGTGGTGTGGTGGTGGTGGTGGGTGGTGGGTGGTGGTGGTGGTGGTGGGTGGTGGGTGGTGGTGGGTGGTGGTGGTGGGTGGTGGGTGGTGGTGGGTGGTGGGTGGTGGTGGGTGGTGGTGGTGGGTGGTGGTGGGTGGTGGTGGTGGTGTGGTGGTGGGTGGTGGTGGGTGGTGGTGGTGGGTGGTGGGTGGTGGTGGTGGGTGGTGGGTGGTGGTGGTGGGTGGTGGTGGTGGGTGGTGGTGGTGGTGGTGGTGGGTGGTGGGTGGTGGTGGTGGGTGGTGGTGGGTGGTGGTGGTGGGTGGTGGGTGGTGGTGGTGGGTGGTGGGTGGTGGGTGGTGGTGGTGGTGGGTGGTGTTGGTGGGTGGTGGTGGGTGGTGGTGGTGGTGTTGGTGGTGGGTGGTGGGTGGTGTTGGTGGGTGGTGGGTGGTGGTGGTGGGTGGTGGGTGGTGGTGGTGGGTGGTGGTGTAGCAGCTGAAGACAAAACGTCGCTCGTAAAAGCGTCTGCTTGACTAAAGCAGCGCGCTCTTGCGCAGGGAGATTAGATTTCATTTTTCTCCTGCTGCTCGTGGCTCGGGTGGCTGGGATGGGAAGCTGAGGGTATTTTTATGTTCGTGAGGGCAAGGGGGAGGGGGATGGGGCTAGGGAGGGTAGTTCGGTGACCCATCCATCTGTTGCTGTAGTCAGATCTCCTCCGAGCGTTTAGGGAAGTTCGCGTCAGGTCGCTTTAGTCTTAACGATAGAAAGTCTCGTCTCGTCTCGTCTCGTCCCGTCCCGCGTCTCGTCGTTTGGTAGTTGTCATTGTTAATGATGGGGAGGGAATGTGTCTCCTGGGAAGGGAGTCCAGTGGTCCTGTGATCAAACGGGGTACATGGCGCGTGAAGAACGTGGGGGATATAAGTGTGGGAAATACAGACAATGGAAGACCTGATGGTCTGAGACGAAGTTATCTGCTGGAGGACAGTACATACACAAGCCTGATGACGGAAGAGATGATGAACTCTAACGAGGTTATCTGCTCGAGGACTGATGTTGTATATTCCTATTCTCTGTCGGAGGCAGGATGATGAAGCAGAAGGATTTGCTAAATTAGATGTGAAAGTGACAGATCTCATACTTGAGAGGTGTTGTTGGGCGGGAATAGTTTTGGACGGGATGATATATTTTGTCAGAAAACGGGGTTGTTGTTAAAAGTGGTTTGGGGAGGGGGGTGTTGGAGGGGTGAGGCTAGGGTTAGTTTGGGATATCAAAAGGTTAGAGGGGTGGTGTTGGGGTTAGTTGGGCATGTTGACATGTAGCTCAGTTTTGTGTTAGAGTGGTGAGGTTAAGATTAATCAAGGATATTGCCATATGGTTAGAGGCGAGGCTTATGTTAAAGCGGCAAGGTTTGAGTTAGAAGATATATTGGCGTAGGGTTAATGGGTTGAGTTTGTGTTATGCGAAAGGAGTACATAGTGTTAGAAGCAAGAGTTAGACGAGGAGAGTGTATGGCGTTAGCAGGCAAGTTTCTGTTTAACGGGGAACAGTGTTTGAAGGTGAGGTTGGTGTCACATAAGAGGTAGTGCGTGGTATTAGTATTTGACGTTAGATTTTGACGAAAAATAAGAACGTGAGGCGAGGATGGTACAGGGGTTGTAGAGGGACACGAATATCATACTGGTTAAGTAATCCAACTTTTGGATTTAGAAACCAACTTTCGACTGGTTCGAGAAGTCAAGTTGACGAAGCCAATCTGTGCGTAAGACCCCGCTTCAGACTGGCATGTAAGATCTCGCTTCAGACTAGCATGTAAGACCCCGCTTCAGACTAATTGTACGACCCTCCTACATATTCCCTAAGGTCGTGCCTGCCTCGTAACGACCTGGGCCGCACCAGGATTCCTTGCTAATGGAGAAGAGTGGCGGGGCTGAGGAAAGCTGGTGCTCTGGGCCGAGGGGGAGAGCTGTCTGTTCCTCTTGGCCAGTCTCCGCTCACCCATGGCTCCCGTCCTCCAGGGCAAGGTCAGACTGGTGAAGCCTAAAGATCTTCTGTGTGAAATTATCTGTGTGTATGTGTGTGTGTGTGTGTGTGTGTGTGTGTGTGTGTGTGTGTGTGTGGTTGGATAGACTTGTGTAGGGATAGGACTTAGCAAATGGATAGAGAAAGCTGGGATGAAGGTTGGTCTTTGGGTTTTCACAAAGTGGTTACATCTAATGTTGGTGGTGTCGGCTCCCAACACTACCAGGGTCTGGTAGGATCAGCAGAACGACTTCTTCTCCCAGGACTGGACCCACCGACGTAGATACGAGATTATCATACCATTCCCAGGAGGGGTTAGGACGTTTTCCATATCGGTCTCGTAGTGTTACTGAAGACTGCTGGAGTTGTGGGGGTGACAGTTTACACGCTCAGTGGCCGGTGAGTTGACCACACATGGCTGGGTTCGTTCGTCACGCATCGCTCCCGTACTCACGGTGTAACACATCCGGTTATTTGTGGTGTCGTGTGACGGTTTTACTGTCGGACGAGAAATCAACGATTCGAGGAGGAGCAATGTGAGGGGCGTGAGTGTGGCAGGGGAGGGTGATGCGCAGGACCCCTGCTTCTCCTGAGAGGCCGGTCCAGTACAGGGAATAGGAAGAAGCCAGCGCTAGGAGGCCTGTCTGGGAATCTAACGTTCCCTTCCCGCTCCCATCCCAGCAACAACCTCCTCTGTGGCGATGAGGCGCGCGGAAGGGAAATCTCGGCCCGTTTGACCTTCAGGACCGGTCTGGTGTCGACGTGTTCCTATTTTCTGTGGACGTGAGTGAGGTGGGGTGGGGTGGCAGCCATAGCCGCTTCCTTGCCTTTAGAGGAATCAAGTTGTTCCTCATACGGAGTGTGGCAGCTTTGTATACAGCGATGGGGCTTTCCCAGGAGGTTGTACGCTTCCCTGGGGCTTGGGGCTTCCCTAGGGTTTTCAGGCTTTTATAGGGTTTAAGGTTTTCTTAAGTGCTTCGGGCTTTCTCAGGAATTCCGGGATTTCCAGGGGTTTTAGGGCAGTATGTGGGCTTAGGGCTTTTCAAGGAATATTGGGGATTGCTCAGGTGCCGAAGACTTCCCTGGGGAGCTTGGGGCTTTCTCGGTGTGGGGGGGGGGCTGTCCCGGATGCTGGGAGGAAGAAGGAAGAGGCTCAGTTATCCCCAGGAAACAAAGGAACATATATGATAATTGGATGGGAGTTGAGAGGGCGATCCTGGGCCGTTACAGGGACTGTGCCCGCTCTGAGGAATATCGGAAATACGGTATTGGACGTGGCCCTCCCCGAGAATGGTGTCTGTTATATTGCGGTTAAAGGTTATTGAAAACCATATTGGTGGTCAGCCAAACTTTGACTCGCTCTGGACGACTCAGACGTTATCGAAAATTTTCTCTATATCAAGAGTTTTTTTTTTTTCTTTTTTTTTTCTAATATGTCGTGAAAATAAAGATTGGAATCTAGGTTAAATGGTGTATTTTGGAGACAAGATGGCCGTATTTCGAATGTGAAATTTACGTTAAAGACTTAAGAGAAGTGAAAACAGAAGAAGGAAATTTCGTGGTTCACAGAAGAATGGACGGGAGGAGGCGGAGGGCGCCTCGCGGGAACCATCTCCAGGAACTCGGCCGAAGTGACGATGAGACACACTCCTAAATGAAGACGGATTAAGATGAGAAAACTTGAGGGAAATTCAAGAGGGTGTGATTTCTCAGTGTAGTTCATGGGAGCGGCGGGGGAGTGTTGGCGACCGACGAGGGGGGGACGGTAGGAACGGGAGAGGATATGGACAGTAGGAACGGGAGACAGTAGGAACAGAGGACGGTAGGGACAGGAGACGGTAAGATCGGAGGACGGTAGGGACGGGAGGCAGTAGGAACGGGGGACTGTATGGACAGGACACGGCACGGATGGAAGACAGTAGGGACGGGAGACAATAGAAAGAGGATACAGAAGTGACGGTGGGCGGGAGGAACGGGAAACAGTAGGAACAGTGCACAGAGGACAATGGACGGTAGACGGGACACGCAGGAACGGGGAACGCAAGGAACAGCAGACGGAAGGGCATGGGCCGGTGGAAGCTGGAGACGTTAGACAGGACACTCTGGTTGGGAAAGACGGGAGACAGAACGGACTGTGGACGGGGTGCTGCATTCAGCTCTCGTCCTGGTCAGAGCGAGTGTGTGGTGTTGTGGTGGTGGTGATCAGTGCTGAGCTGGGCTGTGCTGGTGATCGCCACTCACACCACCAACCACCGCTGGTCCTTCGTTTCATCTCTTCATTACAATCAGTGCTTGATAGGATCATACTTAACCCAGCGATTGTATCTCCTGGACCTCTTGAGCAGAACGTTGCGACCCTTGAAGCACGACGGTACGACCCTTAGGTATGATTGTCTAGCACTTAAGGGTGGGGTCATTGCCACGCCATGATACCCATGGGTCGCACCGTCGTGCTCAGAGGTCGTACCGTCGTGCTCACGGGTCTTACCGTCGTGCTCAGAGTTCGTACCTTCGTGCTCAGGGGTCGTACCGTCGTGCCCAGGGGTCGTACCGCTGTGTTCAAGGGTCGTGCCGTCGTGCTCAAGGGTCGAACCGTCGTGCTTAAGGGTCGTACCGTCGTGCTCAGGGCTCGTACCGTCGTGCTTAAGGGTCGTACCGTCGTGCTCAAGGGTCACACGGTCGTGCGCGGGCGGTTAAGATGGAATTGAAACCGCCAAGTCTTGCCACATGCAGTAGGAGAGAGAGGCAGGGAGGCCCTGGACCATGGCAGTAGTACCATCGTACGTTTTATTGGCCTCTCGCATCCAGAGTTGGATGACACCACCAGAATCCTCCAGCAGACGCTCTAGCCACCATAGCCAGTGCGGGGATGAGGGATTTTTCTTACTACTGTGTATAGTTCAGCATCGCTTGTCCGGTCGCCTCCTGTATACACCTCCGGATCCCATGTACTTCGGACATAAATGTTGGAATTAAGAGGAAAGGAGTGGTTGTGTGTTTTTGTGAAATGTGTACATTTGTTTACTGAGTCACGTTTACTGAGGAGGAGGAAATATTATTGCTTTATCGTAGCTCTGTGGAAATGATTTTACGTCTTATGTATTTTGAGTTATACTCAGCCACCTGGCCTTCACTGTTTGTGGTGCTGGGATATCCGAACACCTCGCTATCCGGACCATATCCTGGAGCGGTGGTGGTGCCTGGCCAGTGTTGGTCGTAAGGGGATACGTAGACCTGAGGGATGTCATCGCACGTCGTGCCTCCTGGCAGAGACCCTGGGTTAGGTTTCAGTAATGAGAGGAAGAAGGTATCTGAAACCATAAAGAGTTTTCTGAAACCTCCTGAGGGTTTCTGATATCCTTAAAAGCTCTGAACCCCTTAAAAAGGTATGTGTAACTTTCATGAGCCATTCGAAACCCTCAAAGGGTGTTTTGAAACTCTGAAAAAGTATCTGAAGCTCTTAAATGGTATCTCAAACCTTTAAAGAGTATTTGAAACGACCAAAAATGACATAGATGGAAAGAGAATTTTGTCTGGGTCTAGGCCGCCTGCCTGGTGTAGTAATTGGCTGTTTGTCGTCGCTTGTTGACAAGGGGCTGTTGGGAGGCTGATCTGTTTAGACAAGGGGGAACTGGGCTTGTTGACAAGATGCTAGGAGAGGAGGGGGGTGGGGCTTATTGATCAGTTTATAGGGGAGGGACAGGGGAGGGGGGGGTCTCTCGATCGCTTCACAAGGAGGAGGAGCTTGTTGATCAGGGAAGTAGGTTGTTGCTTGTTGTGCCAGGAGTAGAGGCTTGTTGACCAGTCAACAAAGGGGAAGGGCTTGTTGATCAGCTTACAAGGGATATAGAGTTTGATCATCAATTACAGTCAGCGTAAAAGGGGGAAGTGCTTGTAAATCAGTCTACAAGGAAAGGTAAGCTTGTGGATCAGTTTACTAGGGTAGGTAGGCTGGTAAATAAGTTTAGTGTACAAGAGGGGTAGGCTTGTACATCAGTCTACAGTGATATATAAGCTTGTAAATCTGTAGTCTTGTTGATCAGTTTACAAAGGGAAGTAAGATTGTAAATCAGTTTCCAAGGGGAAGTAGGCTTGTAAATGAGTTTCTAGGAGAAGTCGTGCAAATCAGTTTACATGGGGAGGTCGGTTTGTAAATCAGTTTATAACGATTGGTAAGCTTGTAGATCAGTTTACAAAGAGAAGTAGGCTTGTAAATTTGTTTACAGGGGGAAGTAGGCCTGTAGATCAGTTTACGAGAAGGGTAGGCTTGTAGTTCATTCTATATTGGGAGCTAGATCAGTTGGCTTGTAACTCAGTTTACAAAGGCCGATATGCTTGTTTATCAGTTTTAAAGCGAGTTAAGCTTGTTGATTAGTTTACTTGCGGATGTAGGTTTGTAAATCAGTTACAAAAGTGTAGTAGGCTTGAAGATTGGTTTACAAACGGAGGTAGGCTTTTAAATAGATTTACAAGGGGAATTAGGTTTGTAAATCAGTTGACACGGGGAGGCTACATTTGTAAATCACTGTATAAAGAAGTGGGTTGCTGGTCATTTTACAAGGGGAAGTGCTTGTATATTAGTTTACAAGGGGAGATAAGCTTTGTAGTTTATTTTACAGTGGGAGATAGGCTTGTAGATCAGGTGACAAGGGGAGATAGGTTTGTGAATCAATTTACAGATCTGTGGGTCGTTGAGCAGTTTACAAGGAGTATTGCTTATAAATGAGTTTAGAAAGGGAGTTAGGCTTATAGATCAGGCTACTTGGGGATTTATGCTTGTAGTTCATTTAAAGTGAGAGATAGGCTTATAGACCAGTTTACAAGCCGAAATAAGCTTGTAAATCAGTTTACAAAGGCAGGTAGCCTTGTAAATCAGTTTATAAAGGCAGGTAGGCTTGTAGATCAGTTTACAAGGGGAGTGAGGCTTGTGGATCACTTTACTAGGGTAGGTGAGGCTTGTGGATCAGTTTACTAGGGTAGGTGAGGCTTGTGGATCAGGTTACAGGAGGGTGGTGGTGTTACTGGGGCGTTGTGGGTTGTTGACCAGTTTGACAGTGAGGTTGTTGGTCTTTTTTGACCGGCGTTTGCCGGACCACTTGACAGGAGGTTGTTAGAATTCTTAACAGGAAGTTGTTCTGCCTTGACAGGATTTGTAGGCCCCGTTGACGGGAGGCTCTTGACAGGGATGTTATTACCCTTGTGTTGACGGGAGTGTAAGAAGGTCTTCTTGGAACAATATTGACATGAGGGATATGGTTCCGTTGACCTCTGTTGACAGACGGAGGGGGGGGGGGGGTGAGGTGAAGATTGGCGGGGTAGATATTTTGACGAGCGGGAGAACAGCCTAGGTGATCACCTGACGACGTGGTCTGTTGGTTGGTCTGTTGACGGCGGTAGGTGGGTCTGTTGGCAACGGTAGATAGGTCTGCTGGTCTGTTGACAACGATGGGTGTGTTTGCTGGTCTGATGACAACGGTTGTTGGGTCTGTTGATCTGTTGGCAACGATGGGTGGGTCTGTTAGTCTTTTGACAACAATGGGTGTGTCAGCTGGTCTTTTGACAACTGTAGGCGGGTCAGGTGGTCTGTTGGCAACGATGGGTGGGTCTGCTGGCCTGTTGACAATGGTAGGTGGGTCTGTCGACAGCTGTATGTTATTCTGTTAATCCGTTAACAGCGGTAGATGGGTCTGTTGACAGTTGTAAGTGGGTCTGTTAATCTGTTGACGACGGTAGGTGGTTCGGGTGCTCTCTCTCTCTCTCTCTCTCTCTCTCTCTCTCTCTCTCTCTCTCTCTCTCTCTCTCTCTCTCTCTCTCTATTTTGCTTTCTATTTCATCTATTAAACCTTGCCCACCGCAGCCGGTCGTGCTGTCTCCTCGCCGCTCACCTGTATATCTTACCGCCTTGCAATCGTTGAGCTCCTCCTTGTGTGTGTGTGTGTGTGTGTGTGTGTGTGTTGGCAGCTGCCGTACGGGGGACCATCTCCCCCCCCCCCCGCACCCACTCCCCCCCTCTCCCCGAAGACGCCGTCCCACCTGATGATTATTGGTGTTTGCCCGGACTCTCCCGCTGTAAACACTGAGGGGTCGTTGGCTTACCATCCCTCAAACACGGCTTCTGCCCTGTGTTTGTCGAGGCACACGTGTGTCCGTGTGTGTGTGTGTGTGTGTGTGTGTGTGTGTGTGTGTGTGTGTGTGTGTGTGTGTGTGTGTGTTTAACAGGGTTCGAACCGATGTATGGTCGCTCTTTGGTTCTCTCTGCCACCATTAGTTCCAGAAATCAAAGACAGGAGAGGTCGCTGGGCGTAGTTAGGGTCGTATGGTGAAAGGGAAGGTCAGGAATGATAATTCAGGGGAGTGTCTAATGCGATTAAGGTTATCAAGTTTAAATCTGATTTGTAGCCAAGACAGGCTGGTTAAGGTCAAGGGAGGAGGCTAGGACGATGGCGTGAGGTCACGTTAGGTCGATGTAAGGCAGTCTGATGTCAGTTCACGATGGTTTTGTATTGCGTAGATGGCACGTTGAAAAGTCAAGGCTTATTGGTTTATATTTTGTCATGGTCTAAGGTCATTACAGTTTGGTTTAAGGGTAGGGTTGGTGGTTTATGTTCAGGACAGAATGGTTTACCTGTGTTCCTGAACCCTTCGAGAGCAAAGATGCGACCCTTGAGCACGATGATGTGTGACCCTTAGGTCTAATGGGGTGGTCTTTGACTTTACGCTTAAGGGTTGGGTCAAAGGCCGGGCCATCGTAACCAAGAGTTAGGTTTCATGATTAAGGGTCGCACTATCGTGCTTAAGGGGATAAGGTCAGTGCACACAGGATGAAGGTCTGGTTAGGGTGGCTGAAGGTCAGGGTAGGTCAGTTGAAGGTTAGGCAGGGAGACTGGTAGAAGGTGTAGTTGTTGGTGTTACATGTTTACCACGTTGGTGGACTTCAGGTACCTGATAACACCTGGGGTATCCGGTAACACCAGAAGTACCGGGTAGCATATGAAGTACCAGGTAACACCTGAAGAAGCGCCTGGTAGTACATGAAGCAGTGCCAGGTAACACCTAAAGAAGCACCTGGTAGTTCCTGAAGCAATACCAGGTAACATTTTAAAGGACCCGTTAGCACCTGAAGTACTCGATGACACCTGTCGTATCCGATGACGCTTGAAGTACCAGGTAACACTTGGAAGGACCAGGTAACACTTGAAGGACCAGGTAACACTTGAAGGACCAGGTAGCACTTGAAAGACCAGGTAACACTTGAGACCAGGTAACACTTGAAGAACCAGGTAACAGTTGCCACTCACCTCCCAGTTGGGTAAATGTTGAAGATCTCTGGGTGAAAGATGAAGATAAGAGCCAGCCAGCCAGCCAGTCAGCTGGTTACCATGGTGTGTGGGGAGGAGTGGAACATGGGTCGGATGAAGCTTGTCGTTGTACTGGTTGAGCAGCTGGTGCTGGGCACAGTAGGAGGTTGGCTAAATAGACTCACGTTTCCCAGGAGAGTGTTGTGTCAGGAGTTGTATATGTCCAAAGGGAGGGGTGGAGAGCGCTCAGTATTCGTTTTGGTTGAAGATCTTGGGACGGACTGGGTTGCAAGCTGGTGGTGGTGGTGGTTGTGGCGTGTGGTGGAAGAAGGATATTGTTAGATTGTGTAAGATGTCTACGTCTATTCCTACTGTGAATATATGATGTGCTCATACTATAAATCCTAAAAGGCCAGTTGATAGTATGGCATGGATTATTTCTAAAGCTCCGAAGGGCTTCTTTTTGTTGGATTCTTGGGATACAATGTGTTAAATTATACCAAATGCGGGGAGGATTAGAATGTAGACTTCTGGATGGCCGGAGAATCAAAATAGATGTTGATAAAGAATGATGTGTGGTGTGTGGTAAAGCTTCATGCGGCAGAGGTTCGTTAAGAGGTGTTGGTGGTCCGCGCGTCTGACTGGTGGTAATCTAACCAAGATGTGATGGGTCCGGGGAAGCAAGGTGAAGACTTCTGTCCAGGTTTTTCACACAAACCTCTTCCCCTGACCACTGGTGTCTTCCGTCTGTGTGCAGGAACATTCTCAGTGTTCTTCAAGGGTCTGTTCTCCACTGTCGTCCAGTTTCTACAAACATGATGAACTTGTCTTGCAAACTTCTTCATGACTCTTGTCATTTGCTGAGGATTTTGTAAATGTTCTTATCGTCTCATGCGTTCGTGTCTTGTAAGGGTTGTAGCCCCTCGCATGACCACTTGCCAGTAAATGGCTGTATTCCTTTGGTTGTCACCTGTTTTAAAGTGTCTTTTATATCTCGTTAAATATCTTGTAGTATCCGTTTTAAGTGTTTTCCCAGTATCCTAAAATGTATCTTTTGTTTAAGTGTTTTCAGACAACTGTTCAAGTTTATTTTCTTTTTTTTTAATATGTTTTCTGCGTCTTGTAAATGTTGTTGCAGTATGCTTGTGTCTTTCGTGTATATTGAAGGTTCTTGTTAAATATCCTGAACAGCCTCGTCAAACGCTTTTAAGTGTCGTTAGAAAGAATTGTCGGGTCCTTGTGGTGTGGGGAAGGGGTCGTAGCGGGGAGAACGACCTTGGTCGTCACGGAGGACGGAGTGTGGTCGTCTAGCGGAGGAGTTGGGAGGTAAGGCTGTGGACGTGTGCTAGCTGGATGTGTCTCAGCGGGACGGGTCATCATCACGTCGTCAGCAAGCGATCCGTCAGTCAGGATCGGTGAACTTCTTCGTCCAAGATGTCTTCCTCCTGGGATGTATGGTTCATACGGTGAGCCTCACTCTCTGCCGGACCAGCTGGTTACACGGCCGGGCACTTCACTCTGTTCGTATCCCACTGAGGCTGGTGTCAGTGCTGGGCCTCTCACTGTTGAGGTTGGTTGCACTGCTGGGTCTGCGTGGGTTTAGGAAGGTCTGTTTAGGGTGATTTCGACTTGTAGTAAGGTAGGTAAAAGGAACTAGATTTAACATCAGTCTACGTAAACTATAAAAGTCAACAGGTTTGAAACAAGAGGTTTGACTTGAGCAGGTGAGGTTAGTAGGCTTGATGTCATATCGCAGTTGATGAGTAAAGCAGTTTGAGAAGATATGGGTCAGATCAGCTGAAACCAGGATTGGCTCTAGACGAATTACACACATAGGTTTTACACAGGTTTACTTTAAGTAGACACGAGTGCGTATAACACGGGCGACGTTGGAATAACTGGGACTGCCCGAGGCGTTCCATAAAGAAGGCGAATGTTGCTTTCAACTGAGGTCATTTAGAGGAGGACTGAAAGCCGGCCACAATCACCTTCAGGAGAGAGCTAACGCCACGCCATGTATCTCGGAGGCGCCAGGTCCCCGTCCTCCCAGCCCCACCCCATCTGTATTGTTTAAATGTTTCGTGATGGAGTTCCGTGCGGGAGGGGCCGGCCAGGTCGTGTGAAGCCGACCCACGTAGTGGTGTTGTAATCGTAACTCGTGGTATATAATAGTACTCGCTGTCTGATTTCTTATAACTACCTTTATAACTCTCTGTTGTTGTCTGTTGTTGTTGGTATGTTGGTGTATGTATGGATCTGTGTGTTGTGTGTGTGTGTGTGTGTGTGTGTGTGTGTGTGTGTGTGTGTGTGTGTGTGTGTGTGTGTGTGTATGTTTATGTGTGTGTGTGTATGTTTATGTGTGTGTGTGTGTGTGTGTGTGTGTGTGTATGTTTATGTGTGTGTGTGTGTGTGTGTGTGTGTGTGTGTGTGTGTGTATGTTTATGTGTGTGTGTGTATGTTTATGTGTGTGTGTGTGTGTGTGTGTGTGTGTGTGTGTGTGTGTATACATAAGGTTAAGAAATGGTACATGTACTCAGGGTCATGAGACGGGGCATAATGAGTGTAAAACGTATTCCCCTATACACATAGTTGGTAACCACACACAGGAGGTGTGAGCATAATGGTAGAAACCTGTATGTTTGTTTGTAGGTCAGGCATACAGAGAATTCCTAAATATTTCTGCAGTGAATCCAGACTTTGTGTCCATTGTGGAGGTTGTTAGAGTTCAGGACATGTAAGGAAAAGAGTATGGCTTTATGGGTCTGTGGCGAGGTTATGTGCAGGAGGACACTGTATGGGAAGGACAGATACCAGAAGACTTGATGGTCCATGACGAGGTTATCTGCTGAAGGACAGTACATGGGAAGGATAGATAACAGATGACCTGATGGTGTATGACGAGGTTATCTGCTGAAGGACAGTGCATGGGAAGGGCAGATAACAGAAGACCTGGTGGCGTATGACGAGGTTATCTGCTGGAGGACAGTACATGGGAAGGACAGATAACAGATGACCTGATGGTGTATGACGAGGTTATCTGCTGGAGGACAGTACATGGGAAGGACAGATAACAGATGACCTGATGGTGTATGACGAGGTTATCTGCTGGAGGACAGTACATGGGAAGGACAGATAACAGAGGGCCTGATGATGTATGACGAGGTTATCTGCTGGAGGACAGTACACGGGAAGGACAGGTAACAGACGACCTGATGGTGTATGACGAGGTTATCTGCTGGACGACAGTAGAGGTATCCTACATTCCTCATCTAGATAGATGGAGACAAAATAATGAAGTAGAGGAGAGTACCTGCCTGTGAACATATACAAGTAGATGTTGCCAAAATGCAAGGCTAGAGCGTAGCGCTCACCACAAATAATTCTAGAGTTAAGGACAACATGTGTGAGACACGTGTTGTTTGGTGTTACATGTTGAAGTAATTTTTTTTTTTTTTTGGAGTGAATGCCAGCTGCCCACGTATATGTGAAGCAGAAAGAAAAGACGGGAACGAGAAACAGAGAGAGAGAGAGAGAGAGAGAGAGAGAGAGAGAGAGAGAGAGAGAGAGAGAGAGAGAGAGAGATGATACGGTTAAGGCACGTAACAGAAGACCTGATGATGATCTTTTACAAAGCTGTCTGCTGGAGGACGGTAATAGTATCCTATTATCGTAATCTGTACAGCGGGGAGACACGATCATACTACAGAGAGAGCCGTCTTGTTTCCATCCAGTGGCCCGAGCCCCGGGCTGTGTGTAGTGGTGCAACGGATGGACGGTCTTCCTCGGGAAGGTTATAAGTAGTGTGGACAGATTCTGTTCTCAGAAGAAACTGAAACATTGCAGGCTGTGGCTTGTGGCGGTGGGTGGGCGTCTGTACCCCGTCACATTATGTCCGTCGTTCTAAAGTGGAGTGAGTGGTCGTATTTACCACTACTGGTAGCGCTAGTCGTAGGACGAGTGATTGTGGTGGTGAGGGGAGGGTCCTTGACGTGACCAGAGGACAGGGGGAAGTGGGGAGGGTCGTACACAGGCAGGGCTACTCCTGTGGTCGTGGTCAGAGATGAGAGGATTGAACAAGGGATCATCCACAGGAGGGTAGATATGACAGTGGGATGATTGGCACGGTTGTTCCGGTGCGAGAAACGAAGACTTCGCTGAGCCAGTTCCGTCTTGGTGTGTGAGAGGAGGAGTGGAGTGTGTAGGTGTGTGGCAGGTCCCCTCGCTCCCCGACCCCGCCCAGGCGGACTGAAGATTGTCGAGCTACGACGTGTGGTAGAAGCCGACGAGGTATACGAAGGGCTTGATAGCCAACGCCACACATCACCTGCACCTGTGACGATGTGATCAGGTGAGACCATGGACAGAATATTGCGTGAGTCTTCAATGACTATATATATACATATATATATATATATATATATATATATATATATATATATATATATATATATATATATATATATATATATATATATACATATATATATATATATATATATATATATATATATATATATATATATATATATATATATATATGTATATTCCTATGAGTCCACGGGGAAAATGAAACACGGTAAGTTCCGAAGTCCACTTTCGTGTAATAATCACATCATCAGGGGAGACACAAGAGAGAAATATAAGTCAGTTGATATACAACGAAGAGACGTAGCTAGGACGCCATTTGGTAAACATGCGATTGTCCAAGAATGTTTACGAAATGGCGTCCTAGCTACGTCTCTTCGTTGTATATCAACTGACTTATATTTCTCTCTTGTGTCTCCCCTGATGATGTGATTATTACACGAAAGTGCACATGGGAACTTATCATCGTGTTTCATTTTCCCCGTGGACTCATAGGAGTATACTTGATCACGCGCAAAATTGTGATCCTTTCCTATATATATATATATATATATATATATATATATATATATATGTGTGTGTGTGTGTGTGTGTGTGTGTGTGTGTGTGTGTGTCGGAGGTGGAGGGAACGAGGAGAAGTGGGAGACCAAATTGGAGGTGGAAAGACAGAGTAAAAAAGATTTTGTGTGATCGGGGCCTGAACATGCAGGAGGGTGAAAGGAGGGCAAGGAATAGAGTGAATTGGATCGATGTGGTATACCTGGGGTTGACGTGCTGTCAGTGGATTGAATCAGGGCATGTGAAGCGTCTGGGGTAAACCATGGAAAGTTGTGTGGGGCCTGGATGTGGAAAGGGAGCTGTGGTTTCGGGCATTATTGCGTGGCAGCTAGAGACTGAGTGTGAACGAATGGGGCCTTTGTTGTCTTTTCCTAATGCAACCTCGCACACATGAGGGGGGAGGGGGAAGGTATCCCATGTGTGGCGAGGTGGCGATGGGAGTGAATGGGGGCAGACAGTGTGAATTGTGTGTATGGGTATATATGGATGTGTCTGTGTATGTATATATATGTGTACATTGAGATGTATAGGTATGTATATTTGCGTGTGTGGACGTGTGTGTGTGTACATTGTGTATGGGGGTGGGTTGGGCCATTTCTTTCGTCTGTTTCGTTGCGCTACCTCGCAAACGCGGAAGACAGCGACAAAGCAAAATAAATAAATAAATAAATAAATAATATATATATATATATATATATATATATATATATATATATATATATATATATATATATATATGTATGTGTGTGTGTGTGTGTGTGTGTGTGTGTGTGTGAGACAGTATGGTACGAAATTTGGCAGTTTGGCATAATGACGTGTCATTATCGCTAGCTGTTAGGTTGAACAATATAGTGTACATGGCTTGTGGGGCGCAGCTGTGAGCACAGCGGAGGTTCGTGAAGTAATATAATACTAGAAGCTGGAGGCCGACCTCATATTAAGGAGGGAGAGGGAAGCATTTGCCTCGCCCTCCCTTGTGACTGTGGAACAGACAGGGAGGGATCGCATAAAAGACATTTCTGTGTTATTCCAGCAAGCGAATTGTGCAGCAGCCCAGAGCTGTGTTTCCGGCCGTCTGTTGCAGCTCTGTTTGTGAAACGGTTATGAGATAAGGGTTCCCTGCTGTTGTTGTTGTTGTTGTTGTTGTTGTTGTTGGATGAGGTAAGGCGGGGGGGGGGGGGGTGGCAGTGAGTGTTGTGTTGTACACCCTGGCTGATGCTGCCGCCGCACGCTCGCTCTCCACGCCCTGCCTCACGCTGACCTCCCTCTAGCGGGTCAGAGAGAGAGAGAGAGAGAGAGAGAGAGAGAGAGAGAGAGAGAGAGAGAGAGAGAGAGAGAGAGGACGAACCTGGCGGGAGACAGGTAAAAATACAATACTGTATCTCTGAAGTTTACAAAATTGTCAACAGTTCCTGGGGGCCCCGCCCCACCTGGGGTGGAAGGTGCCCTCGATACAGGCCTCCCTCACCATCATGGTCGCCTATATTTAAATCAGAGTTTATTTACAGAAACAATTCCAATATACGTTCTGCTTTAAAGAAAAAAAAAAAAAAAACGTGGCTCGTGATGATTGGTCGATGTGATGTGTGGTGGTGGTTGGGGTTGGGATTGGGTGGAAGAGGAGGTTTCTTCCAATCGGCGCTTGATTGACAGCGCTGCTTGATTGGATTTGTCCACAGAGATTGGTTGTACCTGTGTGCGCAGGGAGAGAGTGAGGGAAGGGTGAGATGGGTGTGTTGTTGTTAGCGGGGGAGATTTGCCGGATGTGAGTTCGAAAGAAAATGGTGAAGACGACGAGATCAACAGGTGACGGCGTCTGTGATGAGGGAGTGAGGTGGCCAACGGGAGGCAGAGGCCGCTGGGTTGTGTCCTCAAGACATTTTATTCCAGTTATTCCCTCTCCTGTTGACCTTACCTCAGTCTAACGTGACCTTAGGCTGCTCTTACGTGCTGCCCTTAACGTGTCAGTCTACCCTCAGAGCACGACTGTACGACCCCTGGGTACGATGGCCTATCACCTCTGACCTGACCTGAGATATCCGACCCCAGGTCATCATATCCATAGGTCACACTCTTATACTTAAGGTGTCGTGCCGTGGTGCTCAGGGGTTCGTGCCGTCGTGCTCAGGGGTTCGTGCTGTCGTGCTCAGGGGTTCGTGCCATCGTGCTCAGGGGTTCGTGCCGTCGTGCTAAGGGGCTGGTGCTCTCGTGCTCAGGGGTTCGTGCTGTCGTGCTCAGGGGTTCGTGTCGTCGTGCTCAGGGGTTCGTGCCGTCTTGCTCAGGGGTTCGTGTCGTCATGCTCAGGGGTTCGTGCTGTCGTGCTCAGGGGCTCGTGCCGTCGTGCTCAGGGGTTCGTGTCGTCGTGCTCAGGGGTTCGTGCCGTCGTGCTCAGGGGCTCGTGCCGTCGTGCTCAGGGGTTCGTGCTGTCGTGCTCAGGGGTTCGTGTCGTCGTGCTCAGGGGTTCGTGCCGTCGTGCTCAGGGGGTCGTGATGTCGTACTCAGGGGTTGGTTCTGTCGTGCTCAGGGGCACTCAGTTGAAGCTCGAAACATAAGCTCGAAACATGACTCCATGTGTGCGTGTGTGTGTGTGTGTGTGTGTGTGTGTGTGTGCACGCGCGTGCGCCCCAGCCAGGCGGGGCAGCACATGAGGGCGGGTAACTCGACCTCGTATACTCTCATATTGATTAACTCTCATTTACCTGCGCCAGACTGGTGAGTGCGGGAGACTCATGAGTCGTGAGGGCAATGAGCACGGTGGATAAACCAGGCCAACAGCACGTCAGGATAATGAGTTTAGGAGCATTAACCAGCCCTACAGCACGTCAAGATGATGAGTTGAGGGAGATTAACCAACCGTAAAGTACGGTAGGATGGTGATTATTAAGGGGGGGGGTTAACCAGCTTCACAGTACGTTGGGATGATGAGTTCTGGGGGATTAACCATCCCTACATCACGTCAGGATGATGAGTTTTTGTTAATTAACCTGCCCTAGCACGTCAGAATGATGAATGGAGGAATTAAACGCCCTACATCACGTCAGGATGATGAGTTTTTGTGAATTAGCCAGCCTCACAGCAAGTCAGGATGATGAGTCTGGGATTAACCAGCCCTACATCATATCAGGGGGGTTAATCATCCTCACAGCTCGCCTGGATGATGAACTGGGTAGGTTAACCAGCCGTATAGAAGGTCAGGATGATGAGGCGAAGAAATATAGCCGGCGATACAACACGTCCGGATGATGAACCGGACGGATTAACCAGCCCCGTAATTCTCAAGGATGGTACGTGCCGTCTTGCTTAAGGATCGCACCGTTATGCTCCAGGATGGTACCGTCATGGTAAAGGGTCGTACCGTCTTGCTCTAGGATCGCACCGTCGTGCTGTATGACAGTACCGTCATGCTGAAGGGTCGTACCGTCTTGCTCTAGCATCGCACCGTCGTGCTGTATGACAGTACCGTCATGCTGAAGGGTCGTACCGTCTTGCTCTAGCATCGCACCGTCGTGCTGTATGACAGTACCGTCATGCTGAAGGGTCGTACCGTCTTGCTCTAGCATCGCACCGTCGTGCTGTATGACAGTACCGTCATGCTGAAGGGTCGTACCGTCTTGCTCTAGGATCGCACCTTCGTGCTGTATGACAGTACCGTCATGTTGAAGGGTCGTACCGTCTTGCTCTAGGATCGCACCGTCGTTCTCAGGAGGTTAATGAAACCTGGCTCACCAATATCCAGGGGCGTCAGGAAGGTCCATAATGATATTGAAGCCCGAGGATGATTTTTATTTTCTCGAACAAAAGTTACACAGTGTTATGCCAGGCATCAGCAGGAGTTAGAGGGTGTGATCCTGGGCCTCAGCAGGAGTTAGAGGGTGTGTTCCTGAGCCTCAGCAGGAGTTAGAGGGTGTGATCCTGGGCCTCAGCAGGAGTTAGAGGGTGTGTTCCTGAGCCTCAGCAGGAGTTAGAGGGTGTGTTCCTGAGCCTCAGCAGGAGTTAGAGGTTATGTTCCTGAGCCTCAGCAGGAGTTAGAGGGTGTGTTCCTGAGCCTCAGCAGGAGTTAGAGGTTATGTTCCTGAGCCTCAGCAGGAGTTAGAGGGTGTGTTCCTGAGCCTCAGCAGGAGTTAGAGGTTATGTTCCTGAGCCTCAGCAGGAGTTAGAGGGTGTGTTCCTGAGCCTCAGCAGGAGTTAGAGGTTATGTTCCTGAGCCTCAGCAGGAGTTAGAGGGTGTGTTCCTGAGCCTCAGCAGGAGTTAGAGGGTGTGATCCTGGGCCTCAGCAGGAGTTAGAGGTTATGTTCCTGAGCCTCAGCAGGAGTTAGAGGGTGTGTTCCTGAGCCTCAGCAGGAGTTAGAGGTTATGTTCCTGAGCCTCAGCAGGAGTTAGAGGGTGTGTTCCTGAGCCTCAGCAGGAGTTAGAGGTTATGTTCCTGAGCCTCAGCAGGAGTTAGAGGGTGTGTTCCTGAGCCTCAGCAGGAGTTAGAGGGTGTGATCCTGGGCCTCAGCAGGAGTTAGAGGTTATGTTCCTGAGCCTCAGTAGGAGTTAGAGCGTGTGTTCCTGAGCCTCAGTAGGAGTTAGAGGGTGTGTCGTCTCTCTCTCTCTCTCTCTCTCTCTCTCTCTCTCTCTCTCTCTCTCTCTCTCTCTCTCTCTCTCTCTCTCTCTCTGCTTCTTTGTGAGCAGTCGCTTACGCACGCAAGCACACACTCCGTGCACGTGTTTGCGTGCATCAGCCCAGATAATAGTGTGGCTATGGTTGGAGCAGGGGTGATGGTGGGTGAGGACTGAGAGCAGGTGAAGGCAGCATTAAGATAGTCATTACCCAGTTAGGGTTAAAGAGACGGCAAGGCTATGTTTACTAATGCCAGGCAGCCAGCAGCGTTAAGAGCCAGGCGTCTGAGATGCTGGCAATTAGAGGCAAGACTCGTGCCGAGGAGAGGGACAGGGAAGAGAGAGTCGACTGTGTGCGAGGGAGGCAGGAACCGCCCTTACGACTGCTCTAATAAAACCATTGGCGCCCAATATCCAGAAGAGAATTGGGAGGAGGGCCACCGTATACCCTCCAGGGGGATTGAAACCCCTCTCCTTCCTTCCCTTTCTCCCCTCTTCCTTCCCTCCCTCCCTCGCCTCCCTCCCTCGCTCAAGCTACGCACCATTTCCCCCGCCCGCGCTTTGTTGTATCCTGTGGAGAGATGGTTTGCCCTGCGGTGTCTGGGGGAGGAAATCTTATAATGGCGCTTCGCTCTTCTCTGATTTGATCTTGACCCCTGTGGCGTGCCTGCTTGTCTCTCCCTACCGCTAGAGCACGACGGTGCGAACCTTGAGCACGACGGTGCGAGAAGTGGGTACGAAGTTACCACGCTTGAGAACGACGGTACATGACCTAAGCACGAGTTTACGAGACCAGAGCTTAACGGCGCGAGACCTGAGTACAACGTCACTCCCGTTGAGTACGGCGGTACAGTTCGTGAGTACGGCGGTACAGTTCTGGAGTACGGCGGTACAGTTCTTGAGGTACGCTAATACAGCTCGTGAGTACGGCGGTACAGTTCGTGAGTACGGCGGTACAGTTCGTGAGTACGGCGGTACAGCTCATGAGTACGGCGGTACAGTTCTGGAGTACGACGGTACAGTTCTTGAGGTACGCTAGTACAGTTCGTGAGTACGGCGGTACAGTTCTGGCGTACGGCGGTGCAAAGCCTTCATCAGGGCGGTACAAGCCTCGGTTATGATGGCCTGGTGTTATCACCCGACCCTTCAGGGTCAGATGAAAGACCATGACGTCATACTCGAGGGGTCGAACCATCGGTCTCAAGGGTCGTTTCACTTTGCTCCGTTCGTGATATCAAGTAATACAGTGTCTGTCGTGGGATGTCTGGTAAGGATATTGTAGGAAGATTGAAGTTGGGGGTCCTAAAACCGTATCAGAGAGGCTGAGGAAATGCTGATTTCTTTCGTGTAGTGTTGCAGTAGACGCTGTAGAAAGCTCTTTGTGTAGTCCATATTGCGAGGTCTGGTGTATATCTCCTGAAGCGTTATTGCCATAACGTCCTCCTGACGTAGACGCTGCCTCTCCTCCAAGTGTAGACGCCAAAGGAAAGTGCGTTTGCCACCTTAGTGTTCTCCATTTAGTGTCTGATGTGAACGCTGTAGCAGGAGGTGATGTCTATTTCCCTGCTCACCTCACCGTCTCCTGCAGCAGTAACTGATGCCTCTGTGCCTGCTGACCTCAGCGTCCTCAGTAGCACTAATTGATGCCTCTGTGCCTGCTGACCTCAGTGTCCTCAGTAGCAGTAACAGATGCCTGTGTGGCTGCTCACCTCAGCGTCTTCTGTAGCAAGACCTGGTTTTTCTCCTTACGTCTGCTCGCCTGAGCGTCTCCTGACACAGGCGCTGTAGAAGGCAGGGTGCTGAGGGCTTCCGGAGCAGTGCTGTGTGTGGCGGTTTGGTGCCGTAAATATTTTGGTCGACCGACTCGCTCTTCTTATACGTCGTCCGTGGTCACGAAATGTGATGCAGGCTGGAACCGGCCCGGGAACGTGTTTCTTATTTAACCTCTTTCTTCTTTACAAAATCTAAGTCTCCTTTTGTCCATGATGCCAACAAGAATAAGCGGAATTTAATTAGCAATCCTTCTCATCTAAGTGTATGGTAATGTAGTCGTGTTTAGTGTAGCTTCCAAGACAATGAGGACATGAATAGCCTTCATGTTATGTCTTCAGTCTTAATCTTCCCTCGTCAGGTCCAGGAGACGGTCCATGTGGCTGCAGTGGAGTAAAGACAGTATGAGGTTGATACACCGACGTCCTTGGATCCAGACCAGGGATGCAAGTGTGTCCTGGTGGCGCTTGATGCGTGAGGTCTTCCAGACTTGGCTCAGCTCCGCGGTCTTTGTGTCTTGGTTGCGAACATATATAGAAGCAGACGAAGGGGAGGGGAGGGCTTAGGTGCCGTAAACCTTGCCCAGAGCGGGAAGATTTATGTCGCTGTTCCATGTGAGGCAGTGTTAGAATATGTGAAGAACGCACATGGATGATGTGTTGAGGCAAGTGGTATGAATGTGGAGTGTAGGAGGAAGGTAGAAAAGATGGAAGGGTGAAGGCAAGGTGAAAGAAGGCTGGGTAATGTATGTGGTGGAAAAGAAGGCGTAAGAAAGAAAAGTTATGAATGGAGACAGTGTCTGAGAAGTGACGCGAAATGAGATGGAAACATGATAATATTTTGCATATACTACTACACTGAGACTGAAAATTCTCACCTTTGTTGGTAAAGGGAATGTGATTCCCTCAGAAGAGGTGTACCAGGCGACGACCTAGTTTGTGGCGGAGGACCTGGATGGAGGTTCTGGTGGCCACTGAAGGCTCCTGTAGAGGTCTATCATCCAACAGATGAGGACGTCAGTGGGGTTGCCTGATGGGCGTCACTGTCGTTGTGCACAGTCTACTGTCTCTCTGTTCCTCGTAGTGCACTCCCATCGTCGACCATCACTGACACATCACCTGAGCTTCTGGTGCAACGGTGTTTCTCACTCTCTTTTATTTCACAGTTATTTTGCCGACACTAATAAACATCATAGTGAGTGAGTGAGCAGTGCTCCGAGTGTGTGTACAGGTTGTGGGAGTAACTTATGAGCGTGTACAGTTGACATAGATCGAGACCATAACCATTTGCTGGGTCATCAGTGGCCCTAGTCTGTTTATACTCTGCGTGGAGAGGAACATGACACGCAGTGTTGGGTCAGTAATGTCTGGAGTCTCCTTACGCTCAGCGAAGACTATTATGAATTGGTAAAGAATTTCGTAAGATATCGTACAGTTAACACATCATACGTAAAGCAAAGCAAACACTGGACTGTATCATTAATATACAAGGTTTGCTTGCCTGCACTTCACATGACTCCTTGCCTGCACTTCACATGACTCCTTGCCTGCATTTCACAAGAGACATTAAGGGTCATCGCATCAATTACGTCCTAAGTCTGTTATTACACTTGACATACCATGAGACTTAACGAGCACTTTTGAACCAGAGAATCCCAAGTGTGTTTACACAGTTGTCGGGTCAATTGAGCACCTCAGTTGGTGTGAGTGGCTTCCCTGCCTATCTGTCGTGTGGGTGAGGTGGACGATGCATTAGTCTGGTCGGATTCCTGGTCGATTTACATACTCCGTGATTCCTGGTTAATTTACATACCCTGTGACACCCTCTAGTTAGTGATGGCGAAGTGTTCTCTGCTCTACAGATAAAGGAGCATCATCTGCAAGAGGAATACACAGGCTGGAAATGGAAGGCCTCTTCTGGCTTTGCAGGATAGCTTCATACATGAAGAGAAAACCAACTTCACGTGTTAATCTTGTGTTTCTTGTCGCAAAAGGATAAAGTGGGTGACGACTTCATAGGTATTTGTGAAGACCCGGGTGTGAGAAGTGGAACGGTTGTAGCAAGAGAGAAACACGGCTCAGAGAGAGAGAGAGAGAGAGAGAGAGAGAGAGAGAGAGAGAGAGAGAGAGAGAGAGAGAGCTTCGCTGCTCGACGAAAAGGAGGAGGTATAACTCGAGGCCCTGAGGTCGAGTCTAGGAGGTGGACGGAAGTGGACGTCAGACACGGTCAGGGTCGTTACGCTTCTTAGCATATTGAAAGGCTGCAAAGAGCCGGAGCTTTTACCAGAATGAGGATTTCATTGGTGTAAAACATGGAGGGAGGGAGGCAGGCCCCACCCAGCGTCGAGGTCACCCCCCGACGACCAGTAACATTTAATCCACGTTAAACACACCTGATGATGGAGCTGTGCCGGGCTGGCCATGTACTTTTTTATATTTAAATTTGCATTAACGACCACTCCAGTTGCCGCTCTCCCGCACGAGGTGTTTATTTGGTTGTGAAACAGCGTTTGATTTTCATCCAGAATTTTTCTAATTCTCTCATTAAGAAAAATAGGAAAAAATTGCATGCCAGTAGCTCGTGATTTATGATTTTGGCTAATGATGGCCACGGAATTTTGGAGTGGAGGGGAAAGAGTGGACCCAGAAGATCGTGGCCCCGGAAAATATTCCATGTTGCCCACAGGTGTCCCACCCTGGGCAAGGTGGGAGAGCAGTGGCCCACGTAAGCGAAGGTGAGGTCCAGAGCTTTGGTTTACTGTGGCGTGTGTCTCCTGTCTCACCTCGTTGTTCACGGTGGGTCGACCCTGCAGTCTCCTGTGCTTGAGCTGTGTGCTGTCTTGTGGATCCCTTGAGTGATACGACCCATGAACACGACGGGTACGATATCTTGGCCTCTAACCCTTAAGTGACAGGTAAAAGGCCAAGATATCACCATGATCAAGGGTCGTAACATCGTGCTCAAGGGTCGTACTATCGTGCTCAAAAGATTTTACCATCGTGACCAAGGATCGTACCGTCGTTCTCAAGGATGGTACCGTCGTGCTCAAGGATGATACCTTCGTGCTCAAGGATGGTACCGTCGTGCTCAAGGATGGTACCGTCGTGCACAAGGATGGTACCTTCGCGCTCAAGGATGTTACCGTCGTGCTCAAGGATGGTACCGTCGTACACAAGGATGGTACCGTCGTGCACAAGGATGGTACCGTCGTACACAAGGATGGTACCGTCGAGCTCAAGGATGGTACCGTCGTGCACAAGGATGGTACCGTCGTGCTCAAGGATGGTACCGTCGTGCACAAGGATGGTACCGTCGTACACAAGGATGGTACCGTCGTGCACAAGGATGGTACCGTCGTACACAAGGATGGTACCGTCGAGCTCAAGGATGGTACCGTCGTGCACAAGGATGGTACCGTCGTGCTCAAGGATGGTACCGTCGTGCACAAGGATGGTACCGTCGTACACAAGGATTGTACCGTCGTGCACAAGGATGGTACCGTCGTGCACAAGGATGGTACCGTCGTACACAAGGATGGTACCGTCGAGCTCAAGGATGGTACCGTCGTGCACAAGGATGGTACCGTCGTGCTCAAGGATGGTACCGTCGTGCACAAGGATCGTACCGTCGTATACAAGGATGGTACCGTCGTACACAAGGATGGTACCGTCGTGCACAAGGATGGTACCGTCGTGCACAAGTGTGGTACGGTAGTGCACAAGGATGGTACCGTCGTGCACAAGGATGGTACCGTCATATACAAGGATGGTACCGTCATATACAAGGATGGTACCGACGTACACAAGGATGTTACCGTTGTGCGCAAGGATTTTACTGTCGTACTCAAGGATGGTACCGTCGTGCACAAGGATGGTACCGTCGTGCACAAGGATGGTATCGTCGTGCTCAAGGATGGTACCGTCGTGTACAAGAATGGTACCGTCGTGCAAAAGGGTTGCGCCTTCGTGCTCAGGGATCGTACCGTCGTGCACAAGGATGGTACCGTCGTACACAAGGATGGTACCGTTGTGCACAAGGATGGTACTGTCGTGCTCAAGGATGGTACCGTCGTGCACAAGGATGGTACCGTCGTACACAAGGATGGTACCGTCGTGCACAAGGATGGTACCGTCGTACACAAGGATGGTACCGTCGTGCTCAAGGATGGTACCGTCGTGCACAAGGATGGTACCGTCGTGCACAAGGATCGTACCGTCGTGCACAAGGATGGTATCGTCGTGCACAAGGATGGTACCGTCGTGCACAAGGATGGTGCTGTCGTACTCAAGGATGGTACCTTCGCGCACAAGGATGGTACCGTCGTGCACAAGGATGGTACCGTCGTGTACAAGGACGGTACCGTCGTGCACAAGAATGGTGCCGTCGTGCACAAGGATGGTACCGTCGTGCACAAGGATGGTACCGTCGTGCACAAGGATGGTACCGTCGTGTACAAGGATGAAACCTTCGTACACAAGGATGGTACCGTCGTGCACAAGGATGGTACCATCGTGCACAAGGATGGTACCGTCGTGCACAAGGATGGTACCATCGTGTACAAGGATGGTATCGTCGTGCTCAAGGATCGTACTGTCGCGCACAAGGATGGTACCGTCGTGCACAAGGATGGTACCGTCGCGCACAAGGATGTTACCGTCGTGCACAAGGATGGTATCGTCGTGCACAAGGATGGTACCGTCGTGCACAAGGATGGTACCGTCGTGCACAAGGATGGTACCGTCGTACACAAGGATGGTACCGTCGTGCACAAGGATGGTACCGTCGTGCACAAGGATGTTACCGTCGTGCACAAGGATGGTACCGTCGTGCACAAGGATGGTATCGTCATGCACAAAGATGGTACCGTCGTGCACAAGGATGGTACCGTCGTACACAAGGATGGTACCGTCGTACACAAGGATCGTACCGTCGTGCACAAGGATGGTACCGTCGTGCACAAGGATCGTACCGTCGTGCACAAGGATGGTACCGTCGTGCACAAGGATGGTACCGTCGTGCACAAGGATGGTATCGTCGTGCACAAGGATCGTGCTGTCATGCACAAGGATGGTACCGTCGTGCACAAGGATAGTACCGTCGTGCACAAGGATGGTACCGTCGTGCACAAGGATGGTATCGTCGTGCACAAGGATCGTGCTGTCATGCACAAGGATGGTACCGTCGTGCACAAGGATAGTACCGTCGTGCACAAGGATAGTACCGTCGTGCACAAGGATAGTACCGTCGTGCACAAGGATAGTACCGTCGTGCACAAGGATAGTACCGTCGTGCACAAGGATGTTACCGTCGTGCACAAGGATGGTACCGTCGCGCACAAGGATGGTACCGTCGTGCACAAGGATAGTACCGTCGTGCACAAGTATAGTACCGTCGTGCACAAGGATGGTACCGTCGCGCACAAGGATGGTACCGTCGTGCACAAGGATGGTACCGTCGTGCACAAGGATGGTACCGTCGTGCACAAGGATAGTACCGTCGTGCACAAGGATCGTACTGTCGCGCACAAGGATGGTACCGTCGTGCATAAGGATGGTACCGTCGTGCACAAGGATGTTACCGTCGTGCACAAGGATGGTACCGTCGCGCACAAGGATGGTACCGTCGTGCACAAGGATAGTACCGTCGTGCACAAGGATAGTACCGTCGTGCGCAAGGATGGTACCGTCGCGCACAAGGATGGTACCGTCGTGCACAAGGATGTTACCGTCGCGCACAAGGATGGTACCGTCGTGCACAAGGATCGTGCTGTCATGCACAAGGATGGTACCGTCGTGCACAAGGATAGTACCGTCGTGCACAAGGATGGTACCGTCGTGCACAAGGATCGTACATTCGTGCTCAGGGATTGTACCGTCGGTTCGGGCCATGGAACCATTCCCGCTTGTCTCAAACGTTCATGATATCGTCGTCAACAATCGCCGTGTCATTTAATTCCAGGACAGCCGGTAGCAAGAGGAGGGGGGGGAGGGGAGGAGGGGGGTTCTCATGCAACGCTAATCCGGTTCTGCCTTCCTGCCTGGCTGGCTGGCTGGCTGGCTGGCTGGCTGGCTGGCCAACCCTCCGTCCTGGGATATGGAGAGACATGATGAAGAAAGTTATCTGAATCAGCAGGAAGGAGAATCGTGTGGGCGAGAGCCCTAACGAAAGTTAGATGAGGGAGCTGCGAGGAGGAGGGGGAGGAAAAAAAGAGAGAGAGAGAGAGAGAGAGAGAGAGAGAGAGAGAGAGAGAGAGAGAGAGAGAGAGAGAGAGAGAGAGAGAGAGAGAGTTTGGATCCTGGTCAGACAAGGAGTTGGGAACGTAATCTCGTAAGATAGACGAGCACGAGTCTGGCGGAAGTTACGTTAAGTAGGGGAGTTATTCCCGAGTGTTGGGGACGTCAGATGATGTTAAGGTGAGGAGGGAATGTGGGCGTTGATGACGCGTCACATGTTACCACGCAGCTTCACGTGGAAGAAGAGCCATGTGAGAAGGTCAGTATAATGGCTCAGACCAGACAAGTGGGTCATGGCTGCCAGGCAACTGGGGGGGAAAAAATATTATGATGTAGCCAAGAGGAAGTTCTTGTGATTTTAAGAATACCATGTGATCCAGCCATCAGGGAAGTCATGTGATTCATCCTCAAAAGAAGATATGTGATCCATATAAGAATAGAATCATGTGACAACGGTGGGAAAAGTATGTGACCCAGCCGAGTGGAAAATGATGTGATCCAGCCGGTAAGGGGAGAATGACTCAGCCTGTGGATAAAGTCATGTGATTCAGTAAGCAGGACTATATGTGATTCAACCAGTAAGAGCACCATGTGACTCAGCCTGGGAATAAAGCCATGTGATTCAGCCATGAAGACCATCATGTGATCCAGCGCGTAAGAGAATCATGTGACTCAGCCAGTGAATCAAGCCATGTGATCCAGCCAGTACGATCATGTGATGCAGCCAAGAGGGAGACCAGTAGTTATGGAAGGCATCACATGATTTTTGGGAAATACAACATTTGTATGTGACTCCCTTCGTGTTATGCATGATGAATGAGGCACCGTGATGAATGATGAAGTGGATGAATTTGATGAATGGGCAAGTTGTTCATCACTTGGGTACCCGAAATGTATGTGACGAATTAGGAATACGACCTATTTCATGTGTGCGCCTGCTTGTGTGTGTGTGTGTGTGTGTGATCACAGGTTAATGTGTATGCGTAGAGGGTTTATATATGTGTTTGCCTGAGGGCTTCTACACGTGTGTTTGTGTGTTCTTTTTCTGATTATATTTTGTTTTCATTTTCATGTTTTCCTGAGGGGTTTGTGTGTTTGTGTTCGTGTGCGGGTGTGGCGTTTATGTGACCTTAGATGTGTGTTCTGAAGTTTGCATAGAATGTCGGTAGCGCCTGAAGGCCTGATTGCTGTGTTGAGAGGTTACTCACGAACACATACATCATTGTGAGCAGCTCTCTCTCTCTCTCTCTCTCTCTCTCTCTCTCTCTCTCTCTCTCTCTCTCTCTCTCTCTCTCTCTCTCTCTCTCTCATCTTTCCATACCGATCTTCTCCAGGTGGTCATTAAGACGGTACGACCCTTGGGCATGATGGCCTGGTGTCTGACTTGACCTTTGAGATAAGATGTCATTATTCTCAATTTGTATACATGATACAAAATTAAAGTCTTTATGGCTAGAAGCTCAGGTCAAGGTTAAACAGTGTAAGAGTTATGAAATAGAATTATAAAACATCGCATAGAAGCTCCTCATAAAATATCACATAAAAGCAACACATATCACATAGAAGCAGCACATAAGATATCATATAAAAGCAGCACAAAAGATATCACATAAAAAGCAGCACCTAAGATATCGCATGAGAATCATCTATTGTACTCAGAAGCTACGTAGGTCACAGGAGAGTTACTAGATGGGTCAACAGTAGCATAATGGTTTGTGGTACAAGTGGTGTCGTGAATGGTGTGCGCTGTGTGCGCTGAGACAGTCATCTTCCTGGCCTGAGCAATACCCACATGGTAGTGGTGTAGAGGATGATGTGGTGTATCTTGCATGATCACCTCCACCTGCTTCACTGTACACTCCTGATACGCCAGATCTAATGGTGTAGTCTTGGTACCCAATTTCCCAGCTTTCTGAACAATTTTCTCAAGTTTATTTTTTTTCTTTACCGTTTAGCTTGCCATACCAGGCGGTAATTGAAAAAAAAAACATGACTTATTCTCCACGGGTCACATCAGAGACCAGTCCATCATGGTAAAGGTTCGTGCCATCGTGCTCAGACCATCGTACCGTCGTGCTCAAGGGTCGTAGCGTCGGGATCAAATATCGGACCGTCATATTCAGGGATCGTGCCATCATACTCAAGAATCGTGTTGTTGTGCCCAAGGAGGATCATACTCTCATACTCTAAGAATCGTACCGTCGTTCTCAAGGATCGCACCGTCGTGTTCAAGGATCGTACCGTCGTTCTCAAGGATCGCACCGTCGTGTTCAAGGATCGTACCGTCGTGTTCAAGGATCGTACCGTCGTGTTCAAGAATCGTACCGTCGTGTTTAAGGGATCGTAACGTCGTGTTCAAGGATCGTACCGTCGTGTTCAAGGATCGTACCGTCGTGTTCAAGGATCGTACCGTTGTGCTCAGGGATCGCACCGTCGTGCTCAGAGGGCGACCTTTCACCGCCAAAAAATATATCTGTGTTCTGCCTGGCTGGGTTGAGGTTACGCGGTTGTGTGGGTGCTTTATGTTCTCGTGATGTGGAGGGGTTTTGGGGTTATGTAGGACTACCAGGCTAGGGTTGTTTCGTTTGGATGGTGTCGCTGAGGTTGTTAGCTCAAGGCTGTAACGTTGAGGTTAAGACCGAGAGGTTGTTGTGCGTACATTATAGTTGTACTGCTCATCATGTCAAGTTAGATGGGTGAGGTTGCATGCATTGGGTTACGTTAAGGTCTTTTGGTTTTTTTTGGGGGGGGCCTGTATCGTGTAGGTTTTATGCTTGGGGTTGTATCTTTGAGGATGTTGTGATGGGGTTGTAGCGTTGAGGAATTTGTGATGGGGTTGTAGCGTTGAGGATTTTACGATGGGATTTTTGCTTTAAGATTTTGTTTATGGGGAAATAATTGAGGTATTGTGCTTGAGATATAGTTGAGAGTTTGTTTTTAGGGTTCCCATTGAGGTTATGTCCTTGGAGTTATTATTTACGTTTTGTTCTTGAGGTTGTCACTGGGGTGTTGTACATGGGGTTGTGTGGCTGGCAGAGTATCATTTGCTCTGTGCTTCTGTATGGCTTGGGTGTGAGGTTGTGAGCCATTGACGCCGTGTACTTGAGGTTGTGAGGTGGAGGTTTAAGCGGCTCCAACCTCTTAATAGGCCGGCCTGTCCTTCCCGTCCACTGCTGCCCTCGCCAGTGGAAAATGTCGGGTTTGAGAGAGAGAGAGAGAGAGAGAGAGAGAGAGAGAGAGAGAGAGAGAGAGAGAGAGAGAGAGAGAGAGAGAGAGAGAGAGAGATGTCCCCTAAAGACTCATAATGAGGTAGGCCGGCCGGACCTGAGTCCCGGGAAGGTTGGGAGGAGTCCTCATCCAGTAGAGCAGCAGGAGGGGGATGACTGACTGAGTGGCCCGAGTCCGACCTTACTACTGCAGGTCCACCACCGGTCGGGTCGCCTTCCCGTCTCCCACCCCTGTTAACTTCACCACACCAGCCACCTCCCGGGCCGGCCCTCAGGCCCACTACCTTGGCGATATCTACTCTTACCCTGCCTCATCTTTCCCTGCCTCCCCTTACCCTGCCTCATCTTGCCTTGCCTCGTCTTGCCCTGCCTCTCCTTACCCTGCCTCATCTTAACCCGCCTCCCCTTACCCTGCCTCTTCTTGCCCCGCCTCCCCTTACCCTACCTCATATTGCCCCGCCTCCCCTTACCCTGCCTCCTCTTCCCCTGCCTCATCTTACCCTTTCTCATCATGCCCTCCTGTTGCCGTACCTTCTCATATCACGTCTCCTCTAATATGTCGCCTCAAACCCTGCCTCCCCTCACCTTGCTTCCTCCCGCCCTACCTCCTCTGCCATCTCTTGCCTTACCTCCTCCTCCTCCTCGCTCCCAGGATTATTGCCTCCCGGTGTTATATACACCCTGCTGAGTAAGGAGGGCCGCGGCTGTTCCATTTATGGCAGGTCCTCCTCCCCCCCCCCCCCTCATCTTCTTGCCTCAGCTGGCTCTTGTGAGTGATGAGGACGACGAGGCAGCTGGTCTTATCGTCGGGCTCCTTCATTCATCCTGGCTGTGTGAGGAAGCTGGTGAGGCCTCACCTGGCTTCAGACTCATTTTGTGTGTGTGTGTGTGTGTGTGTGTGTGTGTGTGTGTGTGTAATTGTTATGAGGAAACTTTTCTTCTGCTTCAGAATCAAAGGCCAGGTTATCACAGTTAAGGGTCGTACCATCGTGCTGGAGGGTCGCACCGTCGTGCTCAAGGGTCGTACTGTCGTGCTGAAAGGTCGTGCCGTCGTGGTCAAGGGTCGTACTATCGTGGTCAAGGGTCGCACCGTCTTGCTCAACGGTCGTACCGTCGTGCTCAACTGTCGTACCGTCGTGCTCAAGGGTCATACCGTCGTGCTCAAGAGTCGCACCGTCGTGCTCAAGGGTCGCACCGTCGTGCTCAAGAGTCGCACCGTCGTACTCAAGGGTCGTACCGTCGTGCTCAAGGATCGTACCGTTGTGCTCAAGGGTCGCACCGTCGTGCTCAAGGGTCGTACCCTCGTGCTCAAGGGTCATACAGTCGTGCTCAAGGGTCGCACCGTCGTGCTCAAGGGTCGTACCGTCGTGCTCAAGGGTCGTACCGTCGTGCTCAAGGATCGCACCGTCTTGCTCAAGGATCGTACCGTCGTGCTCAAGGATCGTACCGTTGTGCTCAAGGGTCGCACCGTCGTGCTCAAGGGTCGTACCGTCGTGCCCAAGGGTCATACCGTCGTGCTCAAGGGTCGCACCGTCGTGCTCAAGGGTCGTACCGTCGTGCTCAAGGGTCATACCGTCGTGCCCAAGGGTCGTACCGTCGTGTGCAAGGGTCGTACCGTCGTGCTCAAGGTCTCGCACTTCATGGATATTGAGAGGCGGATGAGGTGGGGGGGGGTTGCTTGGTTGTGCCGACAACGGGATGTAAGGGCCATTGCACTAGTCCCGGCCATGCGGAATTTCTTCATTAAGACCAGCGTGATGTAGCACTACGACGGCCCGGGGCATCAACTGTGTTGATGTGCACATGTCGCCAGAGGGTAACGGCGATCCTCCGTGATGGAGTTGCAAGGTCCTCCCTGGAACCTGTCGAGTCCAGCCCAAGGATGAGTCTGGCCAGGGCTGGAAACACCTTGATTCTGTCCTAGTCTGGGTCTGGCCAGGGGTGGAAACCCCCTTGAGTTTTGGCCAAATCTGGATATGGCTGGCCAGGAGTGGAGTCCCTGAAGGCTATTTGGCCCAGTTTGGCCCGGGGTGGAGGTAGAGGAGCTGGTCTGTCCCGTACGCCACCAGCCGGACCATTTCATGCCCCATCACGTGTTCGCGTCCGGCTGTTCAACCAGTGGCTGGGTCTAATTAGCCTTGACCTGTTAAGGAGCTTAACAACCCGTGGTAGTAATGGCTGTCGTGAGGCCCCGAGCCTGTCGGACCTTTATCAAGATAAGTTGTTGCCAGCGGCAGCTCCCATCCCAGCTGTATCCGGGTCAGCTGAGTGTGGCCGCTGGCACTCCGGGAATGTTGACTTTACTTACGTGCTGGTGAGGCCTCGTGTTGGCAGCTGGAGGTTTACCCCTTGGAGGACGACGGTAGAAGAACCCTTTGGTATCGTGACAACTGACCCTTAAGGTGGTACCAGGTCACCTGACTCGACGTGCCAGGTCACCTGACTCTTCAGGTGCCAGGTCACCTGATTCTTCAGGTGCCAGGTTACTTAACTCTTAAAGTGTTAGGTTAAAGGCCAGACATGGCGTCATACCAGAAGGTCGTGCTCAAGGTCATGTGTAAAAGCATAATGGTCATTGCTTGTTCGTGTGCAATTTCATCGACGTCGCTCTTGTCGTAATGGACGCCCGCTGGTCAAATGACGAATCTTTTTTAGGTTTTCTTTATGATTTCTTTATTGTTATATGAAACTGATGACGTGTTCTTCAGGGTCAGTTGGTGTTCATACTATAACGATGATGAGTTAATTGCACTTCGGTAGCCACACGACAGTGTCTCACAATATATATATATATCTATATATATATATATATATATATATATATATATATATATATATATATATATATATTTTTTTTTTTTTTTCTCCTGTGACATAAATTCTCACTATCGTGAAGGTTCACGTCTTGAGCGTGAGAGGTTTCTGGGACTCCCTCCCACTTCCAGTATTATGGAACTATAACATTCAACGAAACAGTTTTTTTCCAGTTACAGAATTGAGAGAGAGAGAGAGAGAGAGAGAGAGAGAGAGAGAGAGAGAGAGAGAGAGAGAGAGAGAGAGAGAGAGAGAGAGAGAGAGAGAGAGTTCAGGTTATCATAATCCCGCCAGTCAACCTTGATGGTCGTAGGCTACCCTGTGTTCGTGATGGTAACTTCTGGGTACTGGCTGTAGTGTGTGTGTGTGTGTGTGTGTGTGTGTGTGTGTGTGTGTGTGTGTGTGTAAGAAGCCGGCCCTGCAGTACGGCTCAGCCATCCACTCTTGACGTGATCGTGGTCTGTGTATCTCTCTTGCCTGGGATGTGGCAGATAACGTGACGATCGTTTGTCATTACTAGCTGTGTCTGTGTGTGTTCGTCTGTTTGTCTGTCTGTCTGTCTGACTGTCTATGTACGGAGGGAAAGAGGAGGCCTTGCATGAGTATATCTGTCTGTCTGTGTGTTGCTCGGTCAGTTTGTATGTAATTTCTTTAATATTTATTTTATATTTTCTTTCTCCTCATTTAGCATTTATAATTTCCTGTTGTCTCTTCATCCCTCCCTGTGTTGTGGAGGAAAAGTCCCTCTCGCTGCTGACGGAGGAAGAGTCCCTCTCTGCTGACGCCCCCCCCCCACCCCCCTTTCCCAGTAGCCGTCTCTGGCGGCGCTGGTAAGTGACCACGTCCTGGGCCAGCCTGGACCCCTGGCGCTGGGCTGAGGGATAGCACTATCTCCCCAAACATCTCGTGGGGTCTCCCTTGTCCCTCTCTGCACCGCTCGTTCCTCACGACTTCCGGACACAAACACCGACCCAGAGTTTCGCATGGTCGACGCTGTTGTTGTGCCTGCATTTTGGCCTCTCACATTGAGATTCAAGGTGAAAATCTCTCATGTAGCGTTATGAAAACTTTCCAACCAAATCTTGACTGTACACGGTACGGTAGGCTGGTGGAGGGACGAGGCCTGCTGTGGGCTGGCCTGCTGTAAGCTGACCTGCTGTTGGCTGGTCTTGAAGTGGCAAAGTTCAGCAGCTCACTCGTCTCCACCCATCCATTTCAACAAATGTTATTCTCTTTGCTTTTTTTTTTCCTCTGTATTTCTCCTGTCCTCCATTATCTTCACTGACCTCTTTTCTCTTTTGTATTCTCAGTGTCCAGTTGATGTTTTCTTTGTTTCTGTCTTGTCGTTCTGCTTCATTTTCTTTTTTCTTTTTTAGAATCTTTTCTATGTCTTTTCCTCCCTGTGTGCCTGTTTCTCATGTCTTGTGATCCTCGTCCCATTGTAGTGTCGACACTTTCCCATCTCTCCCTCCTCCTCCCCACGTCGTTTCGTTTCTTCCCCTTCTTCCAGTGCTGACTCTGACCCGCTCTTCCGTCTCTTTCTCCCTTGCTGCCGTCGCTTGCCTTCTGTACCCTTCTTCTCCCTCCCGTCCCTCTCACTCCTCCATATAACTTACCGGGAAATGCCATGGCTTCCTCAGCTTGGCTCAGCCTTCCTCCTCCAGCAGGGTGTGCGGGGGGCTCGCCAATACCGGTCATTCTTCACCATGTACAGTATTGGATGCCCCGCCCCATCCCGCTTTGTCTCAATCTCGGTGTCGGGCGGTCGGCCCGTTCTTCACTCGCTCTCCCCGCACGAGTTGCCTCCGACAGGTCATCGATAAGGTGGACGGATGTGGGGACTTTGCAGGAGCTACAACAGTGGATCACCGTCTCCGATAAGATGGAGTGGGGGAGGACTTTGGTGGAGCTATAACAGTGGATCACCGTCTTCGATGAGGTGGAGTTGTGGAGGAGTTTGGTGGAGGTACAACAGTGGAACACCGTCTTCGATGTGGTGGAGCGGTGGAGGACTTTGATGGAGCTACGGCAACGACAGTGGATCCTTCTCTGAAGGGGGAGATGCGTGTGGACCTCCTTCCCCCCTGCCTCCACACTTCCTCTCGCACAAGAAAAAGGATTTGTTCCTCATATTTCTGGAAATGCGGTCTACTTGGAAGTGGAAACAGAAATTTCCTGTGTGTAGAGATGGGGTTTCCCTGTATGTCAAAATAGGAGCTGTGCATATTTCAGTAAAACTTTCTTTTATATCGTAATAGGATCTTGTTTGTCGTAGTGGGACCAGCCTTTTGTATGGAAATAAGACAGTCCTGAAAGTTGAGTTCGAGCCATCAGGTTTGAAAGCAACGCGTTGAAAAAAGACGTGATGACGTAGATGGTCTTGTCAATAGAGGGATAGAGTAAACAAGGGAGACAGGACCACTGAGGTACATGGAAAGACAGGTAAGAGAAGACCTGATGGTCTGTGACGAGGGTATCTGCTTGACAGTACATGGGAAGGACAGGTAACAAAAGACCTGATGTCCTGTGAGGAGGTTATCTGCGCTAGGTGACAACAGATAAGAAGGAGAGATAACAGAAGACTTGATGATGTATGACGAGGTTATCTCCTGAAGGATAGGACATGGGAAGGACAGATAACAGAAACTACAATGGTCTGTGACGCGGTTATATGCTGGAGGATAGTAATAGTATCCCGGATTTTCAGTCATATGGAAATAGACAGGATAGTAGAGCAGAAGAAAAGTGATTTGATTTCATTTTAACACAGCCTTCCCCTCATGTGGCCAGAGGGTGTTGCTGGAGTGCGGTGGGTGAGTTAGCTGCTGTAAGGTGAGCTGCTGTTTTGCACAGAAGGTACGACCTGTGACCTTAATGGCTGATCGTGTACTCAATTTAGTTCTTTTTATTCCACAGCTGCATCCGCATACCTGCCCACCACCCCTCATTGCACACACACACACACACACACACACACACACACACACAGACACACACACACACACACACAAGGTAAAACACATTTTACCAGAAGCCACAGAATTTGCCTTGGAAAACGGAAAAAGAGCCAAGCATCTTGGAGAGTCCGGGCCTCACCTTACCCCAGAGCAGCTGTAGACTGCGTACTTCCTCTCGAGGTGGGGTGGGGGAGGCAGCTCAGGATTAATTCCCTGGAGCTGGCAGCCACCCAGGCCGGCTGCTGGTCTGGTTGGTCTGGTGTGGCATTCTTCCCATGTAGCGGCACTCATGTTGAATTTGTAACGGCAACTCCTGTTCTCCTGTTACACTTGTAACAGCTGGTACGGCCCTTAAGTATGATGGCCTGGCCTTTGACCTTGAACCTATAGGGTCAGGTCAGAGGCCAGGCCATCTTATTACCCAAGGGTCACATTGGCGTGCTCAGGGGTCGTGCCATTGTACGCTTCTGTAGCAGATGTTGTATTAACAATTACAGGTGGTTTACAGTGGGCCGGTATTTTATTTCTGTAGCCTGAGTCTACTGTTGTAGCGTGTATAACTGGTCACAGTTGTGTTTTTAATTGTTGTATTTCTGTGGCCACTATTGTATCGGTGTAACCTGTCTCTTAGTGTTTGTGCTCAGTATGTTACTACAGTGGGGATGTATTGTTTGTTAGTAGTACGTTACTACAGTGGGGATGTATTGTTTGTTATCAGTACGTTACTACAGTGGGGATGTATTGTTTGTTATCAGTACGTTACTACAGTGGGGATGTATTGTTTGTCATCAGTACGTTACTACAGTGGGGATGTATTGTTTGTTATCAGTACGTTACTACAGTGGGGATGTATTGTTTGTTATCAGTACGTTACTACAGTGGGGATGTATTGTTTGTCATCAGTACGTTACTACAGTGGGGATGTATTGTTTGTTATCAGTACGTTACTACAGTGGGGATGTATTGTTTGTTATCAGTACGTTACTACAGTGGGGATGTATTGTTTGTCATCAGTACGTTACTACAGTGGGGATGTATTGTTTGTTATCAGTACGTTACTACAGTGGGGATGTATTGTTTGTTATCAGTACGTTACTACAGTGGGGATGTATTGTTTGTTATCAGTACGTTACTACAGTGGGGATGTATTGTTTGTCATCAGTACGTTACTACAGTGGGGATGTATTGTTTGTCATCAGTACGTTACTACAGTGGGGATGTATTGTTTGTTAGTAGTACGTTACTACAGTGGGGATGTATTGTTTGTTATCAGTACGTTACTACAGTGGGGATGTATTGTTTGTTATCAGTACGTTACTACAGTGGGGATGTATTGTTTGTTAGTAGTACGTTACTACAGTGGGGATGTATTTATAAGGCTCATGTTGTCTTGCCGTTTCATTTGTCACTATTGCTGTGTCGCTTATATTTTGACGTTATTCTAATTACGTTAGTGGACTTTGTTGTATGACTGTAGCGAAGTACTCATTCTGAGTATACTGTATTGTGTAACTGTAACCATTGTTTTAGTAAGCCTGCTCTGTTTTATTACAGTAGCCTCTGCTGTATTTTCGTTTTATTATTGTTGTAGCCACTGTGATAGTCTTGTAACCATTACTGTATACTTGTATCACTGCTGTAGCCAGTCTGGCTTGACTGTATCCACGCTTGTACTACTGTAACCCCCATGTATTAGGAACTGACTGTATCCGCGTTTGTACTACTGTAACTCCCTTGTATCTGGAAACATTTCATTAGTCTAGGATTATGTAGCTAAGGCTTCTGTGGCTGTTTTGTTTCCTTTAATTTTGTTGCTACAGTAGGTATTATTGTACTGTATTCCTTAGAGTATTATTGATGTAGCAGGTATTCTGATATTGTAATTACCATTGTATTGATATAGGAGTTACTGTAATATTGTATCCATTATTGCGTTACTGTAGCATTTACTGCATTACCTTAGTTTGAGATTGTATTACTGTAGAAGTTATTATGATGTTGCTACTATTGTATTATTGCAGAAATGATTGAAATGTGTTGTATCACTGTTTCAGTTATTGTATTAGTATTGTATCACTGTAATCATTATCGTGTACGTATAGCCACTGTTGTATTGCCAGTGTTGTGTTGTGTCCACTGTATAGGTCAGTGTTGAGTGTGTTGTAGTACTGACGCCAGTGTTGTAGCCATCCTGGTGTGAGGGGGTGTGCTACACCGAGACTGGTAGTTGGCGTGGGTTATCCCTGAACCTATGGATCCAAGAGTGGTCGATGTTGAACTGGTCGATCGTACACTGGGTGATTGTGAAAAGCTTGGCTGTACACTGGGTGACCAGTGGACTGGTCGATCGTACACTGGGTGATTGTGAAAAGCTTGGTTGTACACTGGGTGACCAGTGGATTGGTCGATTGTTTACCGGGATGCCTAGACATGTTGGTAGGGAACTGACTTTACTGACCCAGAGGCCCCCAGACTGGCTTATAGTAAAACTGGCAGACATTTAACTGTCGGGTGGTGGACTGTAGCCGCTGGGGATGATGGCCCAAGAGACCGGGATACCTGGATTGTGGTCCGTCACTCACGTACCGGTCGATGGTCAGACTGGTAGATGATGGACTGGTGTTCACCTGCGGCAACACACAGTCGTCTAACACGACGAGAGAGAGAGAGAGAGAGAGAGAGAGAGAGAGAGAGAGAGAGAGAGAGAGAGAGAGAGAGAGAGAGAGAGAGAGAGAGATTTAATGTGTGTGTGTTGTTGCATGCAATAATTCATCTTCTTTATCTCTGTTATCTGTGCCACAGCAAGGGACCCAACCTGTTGAACCTTGGAGACTAAATGGCAAAGGATCATCTTAGACCACACAACACAACATAATGTATATCTTGGAAAACAAACTGTGATATGTGCTGAAGTGTTTCTCAAAGTTTGGAACACAATCTTTAAGTGATGAAGGGTGTGCACAGAGCCGTCACCAGCCAGGGGAAGGAAGGGTGTGCACAGAGCCCTCACCATCGAAGGGAAGTTAGGGTGTGCACAGAGCCGTCACCATCGAGGGAAAGGGAGGGTGTGCACAGAGCCCTCACCATCGAGGGGAAGGAAGGGTGTGCACAGAGCCCTCACCATCAAAGGGAAGTTAGGGTGTGCACAGAGCCTTCACCATCGAGGGGAAAGGGAGGGTGTGCACAGAGCCCTCACCATCGAGGGGAAGGAAGGGTGTGCACAGAGCCCTCACCATCGAGGGGAAGGAAGGGTGTGCACAGAGCCCTCACCATCGAAGGGAAGTTAGGGTGTGCACAGAGCCGTCATCAGCCAGGGGAAGGAAGAGTGTCCACAGAGCTCCAACCAACGAAGTGTAAATGTTCAATATTTTCCTGCCGGAGGGTCTTCACGGTTCTCACAGCAGAGGCGTGACAAGTGCGCCTCGCTGAGCCCGCCGTCGGTTGAGGCGGCCTTGTCGTGCTGCCAGCCCAGCCCAGCCCGGCCGGGCGTAGTGGAGGTAAAGAAGAAATCTGGGTCAAGTGCCCTGGTCGCCTCGCTCCTCCCAGGGCTAGGATCAGGATCTCCGCTATGAGAACTCCTACATGTGTGGGGCAGGGTTTGCTCCACACACTCCTGCTGCAGCTGCTGCTCCTGCTGCTCAAGACCTCTCTCGCTTATTGCTTCATATGTGTCGTTCAGGTTACCTCCACACACGTCTGCTGCTGCTGTTGGTGTAGAGGTCCTGCGATGATCCCCTATGTGGTGGTGTTGGTTCGATCCTCGGGTTCTTTTGTGGTTGAGTCGTTATATATGGGTTTGGAAATGGGCGTCGGTGCCAGCTGTTTACCGTTCCCCAGGAGCCATCTGCCTTGCCGCCTCTGCACCACCTGCCGCCCTCATCGAGGGTAAATTGCCAAGAGGGAGGAACGTCGCTAATGGGGATAAGCTGACTTAGCTCGGCACACCAGCGCTTAAGGACCATTTTAGTTCCAGAGAAGCGAGGAAGTTCGTTACTAGGAATAACAGTCCATGAGGGAGCTGAGCCACGCAACCGCTTGGCCTGGCGAAAATGATGTTTCGAGGCATAATAGTGCCAGACCACAACGCCGCCTCTCTCGTCACAACGGTTGAATTCCTGCATTTGTATAGTTGTAGAGACGTCTTACGGCAGGCAATCTGCAGCTGGTGCAACAAGGAATGGGTAGTTAGGTGCCAAGTGGGACAAGAGGAGGCAGGCTATTCACGGTTTATATCACTTTACATCTCTTGGATGCTGGAGGAATGATATGGATTAACATTCTGAATACGGTAAGTCGAGGACGATAAGCACTGTACGTGGAATTGAAGGTTTAGAAGCAGCACATCCCTGAGTGTGAGGGAGAGAGGTGGGGCGAGGTACAGAGGAGTGAAGTAAGGGAGCGTCACCGGCAAAAACGGTAGGAGAGAGAGGATGAGGTGTAAGCAAAGCGCTGGTTGTCCAGCGTTGTTCCATCTTGCACGGTGTGTCGACCAGTATTGGCTGGTCATCCTGGTCGACCAGTATTGGCTGGTCATCGAGGTCGGCCAGTATTGGCTGGTCATCCTGGTCGACCAGCATTGGCTGGCCATCCTGGTCTGATAGCATTACGTAGGCCGCTAACATTTGTAAGATCACACACACGCCTCGAGTCCCGTCGGTTCATCTGCACCTCACACGTTCATCAGCTCTTGATGGAGATTTAATCAGGATTGAACGGAGTCGTGACGTTTATTTCTTCAGACCATTTTGGGTTTGGTCTCTTAGCCTGCATCCAGACCAGGTGGTCATGAGCTGGAGTATTCCAGTTGAGCCTCTGCTGGAAACATTGTTACCAGCGTCAGCCCCAGTGAATGATGTCTGTCTGTCCCTCGGTTTGATGATCAGTTAATGAGTGTCTCTTACCGTTGGCTCGATACCTGTCCAGGCTTGGGTGCACTCGGGTACGTCGTCCCAATTTCAACATCATTTGCCTCGTGTCTTGCTTAATGTGAATCCTGGACGGTGTGCCTCTCCAGAGTCTGGCTGGATGTGACCACTAAGTAGCAGTTGTTATTACTTCACATTATCCTCCAGTGGTTGTGTGGACTTTGCCTCCAGTTGGGTGAGGAACGGGCTAAGGTTGGTCACACTAGGTCAGCCTTACCCCGTTGTCTGGCCATCGTCCGGTGTGGGACTTGTCGTGTTTGGTCACATCTCGTCAGTAACCAGTCATGGTGTCATCTCCCTCGTTGGGTCAGTGATCATCCATGTATGTTTCAGTTGTGTTGGCCCGGTAATAGGTCAGCGACTCTCCCCGGGTCGGCCCCGATTGGTGAGCGAGTCTCCAGTGAAGGCTGGATCCCAGTTGGTTAAGTGACCGTTCAAGAAAAGATCGTAGTTAATGGGCATCATTTACAGTTCAGCTCCCCATCATTCAGGCTGCTCGTAAGCCCCAGGGGACGGGATAATTTCACGCCCCATAATGACCTATATTGATATCAGCCTCAGTCTTGGCTGGGCCCCACTCGTCAGCTCCAAGCCTCTGCTGCCCCGGGCGAAAACCCGCTTCAGACGCAAGATTTAAACGATTGCCAAAAACTCGGGACCAGTGCGACAAATCCTGTCTCTGGCGTTCGCGTGTATCCCAGCCGGATCCATCTCAGGAACTCATATACTTTCATCTTCTTCATCAAATCTTTTTGGTGAAATTTTGATTCTTTTTCTTTAGATTTCGTCAGAATCCTTTGGCTGTTGATTTAATAGAAGGCAATATTATTAATGATATTGAGATGTTTGCGAGACGGTATTTGTAAAGGCGAGGGATTGCGAGGAAATGGTGTGATTGGGATCTTGGGAGGGATTGTGAAGAGGTTTATGTGAATCTGGGGAAGGTAGGGATTGAGGGGATAAGCGACTGTGAGGAGGATGAAGGACAGGAGATACACGTGTTGGAGGTGAGGATCACAGTTCACGGCTCAGGTTGTGAGAGAGGTCGCAGACCCTGGGAAGAGATGGCTCTTGTGGTCGTAGGTACTGGAGGGAGGATGGTGAGGTTGATGGATCGATGGGGGTGAAGCACCGTGGTCCTCGATGAAGGGTTGACATTATGAGGCGTGTGAACTGTGAGGAAGTGAAGCATTACATCTGAGGGTAAGGATTCATGTCAGGTTCTGTTTAAAAACGTAGGAGTTGTGAAGGGTTATGGTGGATGTGAAGGATGGCAGGAGATGAGACTTTACTAAAAAAAAGAGAGAGTTTGCTGTGGAATGAGAGGCACTCTCATAATGACATATGTGGTTATGGAAGGTTGTGAAGATGATGGTTAAGAGGCTACCACTAGGAGAGATGCTGTCTCTCGTCCATAATGACGCTTCTATCTCTTTACCCAAGTGATGCGTCTGTCCCTGTCCCCAGATGATGCATCTGTCTCTTAACCTTGATGATGCTCCCGTCTCCAGCCAGACGATGCATCTGTCTCTCTAACCACATGACACCTCTGTCTCTCAGCCTAGATAATGCTTCTCTCTGTCTCCCCAGACGGGGCATCTCTCTCTCTCCCAGACCAAATGCTGCTTCTGTTAGAGTTCAAGCAGGTCGTGAGCGAGTGTTTGTTTGGGAGTGAGAACATGAGCGTATAACTCAGACAGTGTGAAGGTATGGGTAGGAGAGTGGCAGTGTGGGAGTGAGGGAGTGTAAGGTGAGTGTTCCGGCGGGCATGGTAGAGGAGAACACGGGGATATGAGGAGTTTGTGTTGGAGGTTCAGGTCACCCTGGCCACTTCACTGCTGCGATATATGTGACCCTTGAGCACGATAGAACGCCTTTTGACCTCACCCTTAAAGGTGATGTTAAAGGTCATGTCATCTTTTCCAAAAAAGTTGAACCGTCGTGCTCAAGGGTCGAACCGTCGTGCTCAAGTGTCGAACCGTCGTGCTCAAGGGTCTTTCCGCCGTGCTTAAGGGTCGTACCGTCACACTCAAGGGTCGTACCGTCGTGCTCAAGGGTCGGACCGTCACACTCAAGGGTCGTACCGTCGTGCTCAAGAGTAGAACCGTCGTGCTCAAGGGTCGTACCGTCGTGTTCAAGAGTAGAACCGTCGTGCTCAAGGGTCGTACCGTCGTGCTCAAGGAGGTTGGCATACCACCTGGTGTGTCACCATCGTGGCCCAGAGTCGGACCTCAGAATGAAAAGCGTTCTAGATGTAAATGAAGGAGGTACGGGCGGAGTGAAGGCTGTGCTGCAGGATGGTAGGAATTAGATTTCAGTTTGATGGTCTGAATTAAACCAGAGGGTCAAAGGAGTGGAACTGTGGTGCTGTTCCTTTCATAGAATTAATCCCTACGTCTCCATCAACATGGTTTGAATTTTATCATTCATATATATATATATATATATATATATATATATATATATATATATATATATATATATTATCCCTGGGGATAGGGGAGAAAGAATACTTCCCACGTATTCCCTGCGTGTTGTAGAAGGCGACTGAAAGGGAAGGGAGCGGGGAGCTAGAAATCCTCCCCTCCCGTTTTTAATTTTCCAAAAGAAGGAACAGAGAAGGGGTCCAAGTGAGGATATTACCTCTCTACGGCTCAGTTCTCTGTTCTGAACGGTACCTCGCTAACGCGGGAAATATATATATATATGTATATATATATATATATATATATATATATATATATATATATATATATATATATATATATATATATATATATATATATATATATATACCAGTCCTCTGTTCCTAACGCTACCTCGCTAACGCGGGAAATGGCGAATAGTTTAAAAAAAATATATATATATATATATATATATATATATATATATATATATATATATATATATATATATATATATATATATATGTACGTGTAGGAAGAGAGGAAAGTGATTGGTTCTCAGTGAATGTAGGTTTGCGGCAGGGGTGTGTGATGTCTCCATGGTTGTTTAATTTGTTTATGGATGGGGTTGTTAGGGAGGTGAATGCAAGAGTTTTGGAAAGAGGGGCAAGTATGAAGTCTGTTGGGGATGAGAGAGCTTGGGAAGTGAGTCAGTTGTTGTTCGCTGATGATACAGCGCTGGTGGCTGATTCATGTGAGAAACTGCAGAAGCTGGTGACTGAGTTTGGTAAAGTGTGTGAAAGAAGAAAGTTAAGAGTAAATGTGAATAAGAGCAAGGTTATTAGGTACAGTAGGGTTGAGGGTCAAGTCAATTGGGAGGTGAGTTTGAATGGAGAAAAACTGGAGGAAGTGAAGTGTTTTAGATATCTGGGAGTGGATCTGGCAGCGGATGGAACCATGGAAGCGGAAGTGGATCATAGGGTGGGGGAGGGGGGCGAAAATCTGGGAGCCTTGAAGAATGTGTGGAAGTCGAGAACATTATCTCGGAAAGCAAAAATGGGTATGTTTGAAGGAATAGTGGTTCCAACAATGTTGTATGGTTGCGAGGCGTGGGCTATGGATAGAGTGGTGCGCAGGAGGATGGATGTGCTGGAAATGAGATGTTTGAGGACAATGTGTGGTGTGAGGTGGTTTGATCGAGTGAGTAACGTAAGGGTAAGAGAGATGTGTGGAAATAAAAAGAGCATGGTTGAGAGAGCAGAAGAGGGTGTTTTGAAGTGGTTTGGGCACATGGAGAGGATGAGTGAGGAAAGATTGACCAAGAGGATATATGTGTCGGAGGTGGAGGGAACGAGGAGAAGAGGGAGACCAAATTGGAGGTGGAAAGATGGAGTGAAAAAGATTTTGTGTGATCGGGGCCTGAACATGCAGGAGGGTGAAAGGAGGGCAAGGAATAGAGTGAATTGGAGCGATGTGGTATACCGGGGTTGACGCTGTCAGTGGATTGAAGCAGGGCATGTGAAGCGTCTGGGGTAAACCATGGAAAGCTGTGTAGGTATGTATATTTGCGTGTGTGGACGTATGTATATACATGTGTATGGGGGGGGGGGGGTTGGGCCATTTCTTTCGTCTGTTTCCTTGCGCTACCTCGCAAACGCGGGAGACAGCGACAAAGTATAAAAAAAAAAAAAAAAATATATATATATATATATATATATATATATATATATATATATATATATATATGATTAGGGTAGTGTCACCGGACTTCACCTTCGTAAGATTACACCGTGAGTGAAAAGTCATCACCTCAACAAGGCTGTATCATTAGGCCGCAATGTTCAGTCTGGTCCAGAGGAACGTCTCGCACCTAAAGAGTCCATAGCTTCCCTACTCGTGATTGTAGCTGGATGGAAAGCCTCTCCTCCTGTATTATAGCGTTCTAGACTTAGGAGTGGAAGGAGGAGCCAAGCGAGGATTTTTTTTTTTCCTGAAAGGTTCAGCCGTTTGGCCCAAATGGTGCTATGCTCAGGTGGGACAAGGCGAACGAGTATCAGAAACGAAATAATTGTGTTGGTTTATGTATGATTCATGTTTGTTATTACGGCCATTGGGAGGGATGTGTTCAGTTAGAGCGACACATTATTTGCCGTTGTATCTTTGTGTATGTTGTATATATATATATATATATATATATATATATATATATATATATATATATATATATATATATATATATGTATTGATAGCTTTATGTGTGATTTTTACTCCTGGCACCAGTCTCTGTATTTCCCGACCTCTTTACCCTCACGAGCAGACTTTCAATATACCCCGCAGTCGTGTGCTGCAGGTCGCACATGTGTGCATTCCTCACACTGTGGTTGGCATACACGTTGGCTCACTCCAACTCCTCAAACGCTTGGTCAGATTTTATATGGAGGGGACCTTCAAGTGAAGACTTTCTTGTTATAGGTGAAGTTCTGAGCAAACTGTATAGACCACATGACATAAATACATAGGCATACTGGGTACAGGAGAATATCAAGTGATTTTGTGGATCGTGTTGTTTCCTCAAGGTGTTCGTTGACTGACTCCCCTCCCATCCCCTGGCAACGGCAGATCACAGGTTGTTGTGGGTTGACCGTTTTCGACTGGACTTGAGACGATCAGTCCATCTCTTCTACACTTATACCTCCTACAGTATCCATAAGGAATGTAAGATACCATCACTCTCCTCCGGCAGATAACATTTTCGTAGACCCGTAGGTCTTGTGTCTGCTCTTATCTTGTGCTTCCCATATATCTAGTATTGCCAACTTTCTTCTGATAAAAGTCAGAGACTCCTGAATAGATCCCCCACGTATCACTCTTATCACGAGCAGTTAGACATGTTGTTATGGGACCCAACTGTATTTGAACCGAAGTTAAAAGTCTAAAACAGAAGCTCCCGAGCTGGACGTATCTGATGACGGCGCACGAGGCGAGCCTGGCTCGGCTTGCAGTCTGGCTGCAGAGGGCATATCCCCCCCGGCTCCTCGCAGATCCCTATCTTCTCCTTCTCTGGAAGGGCCTTAGAGATTTACACACACACACACACACACACACACACCGGAATGTCCAGAGGTCTCCAGCCAGACACGAACCGACGAACCACAGTCGCCTCCAGAGTGCATCCAGAGTGACAACAACTCACATCCTTATTTGGTTATCATGAACTTAGATTCCACTGACTTATACAGAACTTGAACTCAGATCCCAGCAACTTATCCAGAACTTGAGCGTAGATCCCAGTGGTGTCCATGTTGGATGTTTCCACAGTGGTCAGAGGGTCAGTCAGAACCACCGCTATGCCAGACGTCAGCCATGGTGTTCTCTCTGAGATGTTCTGAAGTTGCCTTGTAGGAGAGGGACTGCTGGGCAGTCTGCCTGGTGCAAACCCAACTGTTCAGCATCCTCTCTGGGCTGCTCCATAGATGGGTACCTGGCTTAAGCTGGCATATATATATATATATATATATATATATATATATATATATATATATATATATATATATATATATATATATATATATATGGTGTGTGTGTTATCCCTGGGGATAGGGGAGAAAGAATACTTCCCACGTATTCCCTGCGTGTCGTAGAAGGCGACTAAAAGGGGAGGGAGCGGGGGGCTGGAAATCCTCCCCTCTCTTTTTTTTTCCCAAAAGAAGGAACAGAGAAGGGGGCCAGGTGAGGATATTTCCTCAAAGGCCCAGTCCTCTGTTCTTAACGCTACCTCGCTAATGCGGGAAATGGCGAATAGTATGAAAGATATATATATATATATGTATATATATATATATATATATATATATATATATATATATATATATATATATATATATATATATATATATATATATATTCACAAAGGCGATAGAATAAGTTATTGGCAAGAGCAACTGTTTATTTATTCATATAGATATCGGGAGTGAAGGACATGAATATTTATCTTTTTCAATAAAGTTTTAAACAAATTGATGCTTTTGTGCGACGCAACCCTTCCCCCCAGGAACCCCGTCCTTCCCAATTCTCTCCCACCAGCGCCTGACGTGTTAAATAAGTAATGGAAGGCGTGCAAACTAACGGACGGCCGATATGAAATTTATTTTTCCACTGAGAGTCCATGAGATTACTCGAACCCAACATATTGGATCACGGGAAGTGAGGCGAGGCCAGGATGCGTGGCACGTGGCCGGGTATACACTGGACCTGGCCACCAGGGAACCAGGGACGCTTGTACTGTCGCCCTCCGAACGCTTCTCGTTAACTGGTGATGAGCGCCACCTTCACGCGGGAGCCGCCAAGCAGACTGTCTCGTGCTGGGTGAAGTCTCTCCTGCAGGAGACAGCGTCAGGGATGGGACTTAACGTCACGGGTATCTTGCGTCGCGCAAGGCAGGGAGGAAGACAAGCGGCTAAGTGGAAAGAGAGGTGAAGAAAAGAGGCAGATAATGGGAGAAAGAGAGAGAGAGAGAGAGAGAGAGAGAGAGAGAGAGAGAGAGAGAGAGAGAGAGAGAGAGAGACACAAGGTTCACAATAGTGGTCTTTACCCACTACATGTTTTCTTGGCCAGAATGACTCTTGAAGACAATGGCTTGGGTGTCGGCCATGGGATTCAGGCCACATGTGTAGCAGTTGGACGAGTTGGCCCATGCTGATCCAGGGGTCATGACCTGTTACTGAAAAGGTTAAGGCCTCTGACACACACACACACACACACACACAGCGAGAAAATAAAAGAGAGGTGCAGGCCATCTCCCGGAAGGGTCGGAACGCTCACATTCAGGAGTGAATACTTTAATACAGTAGGTTGCTCCCTCGTCTTCACGGTGTCACGCCATTATAGCTTCAGCTGTGAGAATAAAGGATTTGAGGTATGGCATTCGAGTGTACAAAGAGGTGTGGGTCGGTGGGTGGAGAGGTGTTATGCTTGCGAAGTGTGGCTGGCATCAGGGGAGGCGGTACAGTGGCTTCATCAGCGGTGTTTACCTCTGCTGCCTTGGTTGCTCGGCAGGGGAGGTACGCTCCATTGGTTCCCCGGCAGGGAAGGTACGCTTCACACGGATGTTTACACGTTTTCAGACGGTAGAAATGTATGATTCTTACCACAAGACTACGTAAACCTGAGACGACTGTGTTCATTCTCTTCTTCCATTTATATGTGAGTTATCGTTATTATGTTGTTTTAATGCCCTCTCGTTGTTTCTTGGCCCAGCGAGGAAGCATGAACAACAGAAACCTGTAGAGCAAAAAACCTCTCTCACCTCCTTCCTGTGTTACTACTTTCACGAAATGATAATATAA